>NW_025336010.1:350679-361993 GCF_004798865.1 Varanus komodoensis
GACAGCAAAAGCCGTGACTCCCGCCAGGGCCATCTGCTGGTCTGCCATTGGGAATCCCTCAGAGGCCCTGCCTTGGTGCCCCGCCTTGTCTGTCCTGTGCTGCTCCTCACTTGCCCAATTCTCCCAGACAAACACACACACACACACACACACACACACACACACACACAAGGATAAAAGAAAAAAAAATAAATTGGAGGGGACCCAAGCCCCCAGGGAAGGGAGACCCTGGGCAGCCAGGGCCACAGCGAAGGGACGCAGACAAGGGACATGCCTTATCAGCCACTCAGGCCACTGGCCCCGCCCCCTGCTTCCTCCTGGCCCCCCTGGCCCCGCCCCCTCCCCCCCCCCCCTCCCCCTCCCCCCCCCCCCCCCCCCCCCCCGCTTCTCTGCCCAGCTCCTACCTGCCTTCGCCAGCCCCCTGGCCGCCCTCGGCACTCCCTCCCGACCTCTGCCCCTGCTGCTCTGCCAAGAGGCAAGAGCTAAAAGCTTTTCATGGTTTACTCATAACTTGGTGCTTCAATTAACATTTGCAAATTATAATGAATTATTATAAATTACAATAAATTCTGAGCAGTTCTGCATGTGACATCTATTCTTTGGCTTGAGTATGGTGGGAGTTGTAGGCCAAACAACTTGAAGCTCTGGCTTGCCCGCCCCTCTTCTGTAAGCACACATCTGCTCTGGTTTTACACACAGGCTTTGGGTCTCCTCTACGTGGCCTACAATAGTTAGGGCATAATACTCAAAAAAATTCAAGTTACATATTAAACTTCGTAGGGTTAAACTGTATTACAGAAAGAAGAATATTTAACCTTAAATAAAAAGAATTCATAGGTAATGAACTTTTTCCAATAGTACTTGGAAATGTAACCAGTTTGCTTTATTTAGCTAGGCATTCTTTTATCCTCAAAGCCACTTAGGTTATACTTAAGGGGGATCCAGTGGGTGTGTTTGAACAACACAAGAAAGCATGGTGCTTTCTTGTGCAGGATGGCTGTTGTGTCATCAAAATTTCGTTACAGTATTTCAGCATAGTACATTTAGGTTTTAGAAACCATGATAAGAAACAGTACTGTGTTCTATGGCATCCACGCTTCACCATGGTTTTTTCTTGACTGAACCTGGCATCATGGTTTCCACTGGTATCACAGAATCCCCTGGGAAGAGCAGCAGCGACTGCAGGAACTGCTGCAGCCATCCAATGCGGGATTGAATTTCAAGCACGCCAACAGCAGGAGGACTGTCCCAAGACAGATGGGAACCACTTAATCATCTGTCAGACACATCCAAGCAAAAAAACATGCACCGTGAAAACCGTGCAGGGTTGTTTGTTGTGATATGTGAGCCCAGCCAGTGTGACCTGGTGGTTAGAGTACTGGACTCTAGGAGCTCTGGATTCTCATTCCCGCTCCAGTCTTCAGATCCAGAGGGGGTGCAGAGAGCAACAGCCATCAGCGGGGGGCACAGCCCTTGTCTCTGGATGCAGCAGGTGGGATCGAAGAGCGAGCAATGCCCTTGGAGCCTTGGCCAGTCTCAGGCCCTGCCTTGCTTCCCCCTGGGCGGGGGGTGGGGGATAGAGTGGCCGGTGAGTGCATCTCCCTTCCACGAGGGCTGTTGCAGGACATGCTCCACTCCCTTGCAGGGGTCTCACAAAGTATGTGTCCGGTGACGGAGGGTGGAGATGCCGCGCCTCGCTGCTCTGGGGAAAGAGAGCCAGGGCCTTGTAGCTCAGCTCCCTCCTTGCCCTGCTTACCTGTAGGAATTGTTCTGACCTGACAAATAGTTGGTGGAGCATGGTAGGGTCTTTATGCATTTTGTTAGTGTAACCTTACATCCCACCTTTTTATCATTTAGTTAGGCATGGCTGACATAGAAACATAGAAACAGAGTGAGCCAGAAGGGGTCTCTCGGGCCATCTAGTCTGACCCCTGGCTCCAGCTGGCTCCACTCACGACATGCCTACCATGTGCGTGTCTAGCCTATCTTTGAACCACCGCCTGTGGAAACCTGCTCCATGGAAGCAGACATGGTTCTGGAAGCAGACATGGTTCTGCTCTGCTCCGTTCTGGGTGTGTGTGTTGAGTACTGGGTGTGGCGTGCATGTGTGTGCAATCCCAAGGTAAGGGATCTGGAATAGCTTTGAGAAACGAAGACTTGGAGCTCTGCTCAAGTTACTCTGTGTGTCCTGACTCTAACTGAATAAATGGGAGTTCATAACCCAGAATGGAGTGGGGAGAATGAAAAACAACTTGCAAAATAGAAAGAGATTGCTGCAGAAGAAGAAGTGACCTTGATGGCTTCCTGCTCCCCTGATCGCTGTTTCTGCTGTGCTCCAGCAGGCATGGAGAGAGCAAATACTCAATAGAACATGTCGACTGATCCGCAGCTCCCCCCCACCCCAGGGCCATTTCCTTCTCTGCTCTGCTTTCCAGCACGATTCTCTTGGAGCCCTGGGAGCAAGTCCTGAAAAAGCACAGCTGTGCCCTGGGTTCATTCCTGGCATTCCACACACACTGTGTGCTCCAGTGCAGAAAGGAAACTAAAAGCTAGATCACTGGCCTTGTTTGTATGTCCAGCTCTTGGAGGAGGCCACATAGCTGAACTTTCAAGTTGCTTTTCTATTCTTAGCATCAACTTTCAGCAGCTTCACTTTTGGTGGCTTGCTTGTTTGCAAAGTGGTCTTATTCAAAGGACAGACTGTGTGCTTAAGAAGCAGATGTGGCTGCAATTCAGAGGATGACAAAGAGGAGGAAACATCTGTGAAGGAAGAATCCATTGGAAAAATGCACTTCTCTCACACAGATCAGAGCTTGGCCTGGGAACCCAGGACTCTGCCCCCACTGCCCACAGAGCCAGAAATCAATCGGTTAATCAGTACTGAAAGTAAACTACATGCATGGGGCCCTGGAAGTTCTCAAATATAGAATCCAGCAGCTGCCTAGAAAAAGCAGGTCTCTGCAATAAAAAGACTACCAGACCAAAATGTATTTACATCAAAGGGGAAACAAAGACCACCGGGATGCTTTCAGAAGAGGCTTCTAGCCTCTCATTGATCTGCCTCAAACACAAATTCTATAGGGACTTGGGAATCATTGCTTCCTCTTGGGAAAACAAAAGGATCCCTGCCTTTTCTGTCTTTTTACTGTCCAGAAAGCCTCCATCCAGGAGAAGATGGACTAAGGGCACAGTTTCTTTTGCTGGGTAGCACCGAGGCTGGGACGGCAGTTGTGAGGTCCCATTAAACGGCGGCACATTTTTGATGCAGGTGTCCAGGCGGCTCGAGCTGTTCAGCCAACATGGGTGTCCTGCACTTGACCAGTCAGTCCCTGGCCCAGTGGACTTCGGTCCCCATCGCAGGGACGTTGGAGCAGGGCCTTGCAGGGCACATTGTCCCCGTGCACAAGCAGTCTCCCCTCTGCTAATGTTAATCTTGCTTTAAAGAGCCTTTAGGGAGGTTGGGAAGGGGCTACACGGAACAGTCTCGCAGGGGCACAAGAATGGCTGACCCCAAGGTCAAAGCATGCTCAGCAGGTGAAACATTTCCATTGCAGAAGGCTTCATTTAACATCTATACTGTCTAAAAGCTGAAGTTCTCTTGGTAGTTTACAAGTGTTCCAAAATAGGATCATAATATAGTAAAAGCATCATACATTTCCCATAATACAAGCATTTAAAAAATAGTTTAACATTTTAAACAGTTAACAACTAAAAGAAAACAGACCCGTTACATCATCAGACATGGGTACTATAAAATCATCAGGTAATGTTATGTTATGTCACGTTATGTTAGTCGCGAAGTCGTATCCAACCCATCACGACCCCACAGACATTAGGCATCCTTAAATGCCTCAGCACTAAAAACTGTCTTAACGTGGTGCTGTGAGAAGGGCAGAGTTGATGCCAGGCTGAACTTGGAAATAGCATTCCCCAGTTGAGGGACCTCCGGCTCTTCTGCTCCGAGTGCTCCTCCCACGTGCTCCTTCCACACGCTATTGCTCATTTTCCTCTGAGTCTTCAGATCTTCCCAGAGATCCTCCTTGCGGACACCTTCCAATTCCGGCTTCTCCCTCCTGGCCATGCCTGCCTTCTCAACTAAATCAGTGTCTGGATCTTCACTCTCTGGGTGTTCTTGGAAGGAGTCAGCAGGATCTTGTAGGCAGCAAAACAGTATGCAAAGGATACCAAGCCAACAGTATACCAACAGTATACCAAGCCTGTCCTACCAATCAGCCCATGTGGAGATATGCCCCAAACAGACTCAAATGTTTCTCCCTGTCCTGCAACCCTAAAAGAAGGTGGGAGGCAATGAAAATCACGGTCACGCAGGAACACACGATAATGTCACATACTCCTGGACCACGCTGGGGATTTGTTTGGCCTTCTGAGTGGCTTCTACCAGGAGCAGGGCCTGGGCAATTCACAGAGTGTCCAGCATTTGTCCTGCATAACACTCTGCTGGATGCACACGAGCTTAGAAAAGGCCTTGTCCATCCACACTTAAATTCTTGAAGAGAGGCTTTGCAGAGGCAGGGCTCAGTGCCCCGGGGCACTCCACTCCATTTAAGCAAGGCTTGTGCAGGAAAGCTTCTCTCCAGATTGGGCCCATGTAGCGTGCTGGTGTCCAGCCCACAAGAGGAGGACTGCAAGAACTTGGGGAGGGCCCACGGGTGCCTGCTAGGGCAGGTGAAGCCCCTTTTCGCATACCGCCGTGCCTGGGTTGGCCTCTGGGTGCATAATGGATTCCAGCCCCGCAGATCCTGCGAGAGCAAGGAAGTTTGCCAGAGTCTACCTTGTTTATTCTCCATAGTTGCATACCTCCCCGTTCTTTACATCTAGATAAGATGCAGCACACATGGAGTATAAAGTACACCTTTATTACGTGAAAGGACAGGTACATAGAGTAAAAATGCAGCCTGACTTTTTTTTTCTGCAAGGTTGTTATGCAAGGCAACAGAATCCACACACAGACCCATTCATAAGCCCTTAAAGGGTCAGAGGACTCCACACTCTGCCTAGGCTAGCAGCACATAGAAACAAAGAAACAGAATGAGTCAGGAGGGGGCCTCCCGAGCCATCTAGTCTGACCCCCAGCTCCAGCCAGTTCCACTCACAACATGCCTACCATGTGCATGTTCAACCTGTCTTTAAACACTCTCACCAATGGGGCCTCAATCAAAATGCCCTAGGGATCGGAACTGTCAGGAAGAACTTCCTGGCATCCACCCTAAATCTAGGTTTCCTGAGCTTTGCTCCATTGGCACGTGTCCTGCCCTCCGCTGCAGAGGAAAAAGGTCATGACCCACCTCTGCATGGCACCCTCTCTCGTACCTGTATGTCGCTAACAGTTGTGGCCACTGCCCCAGTTTTACGATCATCTGCAAATTTGATCTGCAGACTGGTCACCCCCTCTTCTGTGTCACTGATGAAAAGGTAGAACAGGATGACTCCCAGGACAGAGCCCTGGGGGACCCTGCTCATCACTGGCTGCCATCATGAGAATTCCCCACTAATTTCAGTCCATCAACCATTCCCTAATCCATTGGACAGTGCATTGGCCTCTCCCAAAACTCCTCAATTTCTCAACCTGACCCACGGTTCCAGCCGGCTCCGCTCAGGACATGCCCGCCATGTGCATGCCCAGCCTATCCTTGAACATCCTCACCAGTGGGGCCTCAACCACCTCCCCCGTGGAAGCCCATTCCACACCCAGACACTTAGAACCCTGAAGGTATGGAAATATCAGGGGGCACTTTGTCAAAGGCCTTGCTGAAATCCAGGTAAACCACATCCACCACGTCCCCTCCATCTGGCCACCTCGAAACCTTGTCAGAAATCCACAAGTTTTGTCTGGCAGCACCTGTTTTTGCAGAAGCCGTGTCGCATGGCCACCCACATCCTTTTCCTATCTAGGGACTCCAGAATGTTTCCTATTATGAGCCTTTCCATTGTCTTTCCCACAATGGCCATAAAGCTAACCAGCCTGTAAATCCCCATGTCTCCTTTGCTGCCCTTTTTGAACATTGGGACCACTGATGCCACCCTCCATTACTCTGAAACCTCACCGGTTCTCCACAAGGCCTCAATAATGGAGGCCAGCGGGAGTGAGAGAACCCCTGCCAACTCCGGAAGAACTCTCAGGTGTAACCCGTCAGGGCCCAGTGCCTTTGTAATGTCCAGTGCCCTGAGGAGCTCCTCAACTTCTAGCGAGGTGACTCTAATCCATGCCCCTTAATCCCCAGCCTCATCTGATCCCCCATGTGGATCTCCCCCATCCTGCTTTGGAAAGAGCAAAATAATAATCATTTAACATCTGTGCCTGTTCCCTCACATCAGTCATCGAATCCCCTTCCTCCTTACTTAGCAGTCACACTATTTGTCTCCCCTTTCTCTTGCTGTTTACATGTCAATAGAGGCCCTTATTTTATTTATTTATTTATTTATTTATTTATTTATTTATTTAAAGTTTTTCTATGCTGTCCCCATTGCTACACAGCCTCGGGACGGCTCACAACACACATAAATAAATATAATTAAAATTACAATTAAAACTTGGCAACACACTGGCTGCAAAGTTAAAACTATAAATATTAAAGAATATTAAAATACTGTTTGAATAAAAAGGTCTTGGCCTGGCGCCGAAAAACAAATAACGACGGTGCCAGGCAGACCTCTCTGGGGAGCGCATTCCACAGATGGGGCACCACCGCAGAGAAAGCCCTCCTCTGGGTACTTTGCTTCCTGATATCTCTTACGGAAGGCTCCCGGAGGAGAGCCCCTGCTGCTAATCTCAAGGGGTGGGAGGGCAAATATGGCAGCAGGCGTTCCTTCAAGTATTCGGGTCCCAAGCCGTTAAGGGCTTTATCAGTAATTACCAACACCTTGAATTGAGCCCGGACTTCGATGGGAAGCCAGTGAAGCTGGTAGAGGACTGGGGTTGTATGAGAATAACGCCCAGTCCTCGTCAGCAACCTGGCTGCTCTATTTTGCACCATCTGAAGTATCCGGATTGTCTTCAAGGGCAGCCCCACGTAAAGCGCGTTACAGAAATCCAACCGGGAAGTAACCAGTGCATGCATCACTGTCGCTAGGCAGTCGTCCTCCAGGTAGGGACGCAGCTGATGGATCAGCCGAAGCTGATGGAAAGCGCTCCTCACCACCGCCGACACTTGAGCTTCCAAAGTCAGCTCCGGTTCGAGGAGCACTCCCAACCTGTGGACCCTGTCCTTTAGAGGGAGTGCAACCCCATTCAGGACAAGGTCCAAGTCACCTACTTTGGAGCTTGAACCACCCACCAGCTGGACCTCCATCTTGTCTGGATTGAGCTTCAGTTTATTGGCCCTCATCCAGCCCATTACCTCAGCCAGGCACCGGTTCAGTACAGCCACTGCCTCACCTGGATTGGTTGAAAAAGAGAGGTAGAGCTGGGTATCATCAGCGTACTGATGATTCCGCAGCCCACACCTCCTGATGACCTCTCCCAGCGGTTTCATGTAGATATTAAGCAAGGGGGACAAAATGGAATCCTGAGGAACTGCATGGCATAGCTGCCATGGCGCAGAGCCAAAGTCCCCCAGCACCACCTTCTGGAATTGGCCGTCGAGGTAGGAGCAGAACCATTGCCAAGCAGTGCCTCCTACTCCCAGCCCCCTTAGCCTATCCAGAAGGATACCATGGTTGATGGTATTGAAAGCCGCTGAGAGGTCCAGAAGAACCAACAGGGACGCACTCCCCGTCTCTCTCCCTGCACAGGTCATCATACAGGGTGACCAAGGCAGATTCAGTACCATACCCGGGTCTGAAGCCGGACTGAAATGGGTCCAGAAAATCAGTCTCATCCAAGAGAGCTTGGAGTTGTCCCAGCACCACCCGCTCCAGCACCTTGCCCAAGAACGGGATGTTGGCCACCAGTCTATAATTGACGGCCATCTCTGTATCCAGGGACGCCTTCTTTAGGACCAGCCTGACCACCGCCTCCTTCACCGCACCCGGCCATCCTTCAAAGAGACATTGATGAGCTCCCGGATCCAGGAACCAATCCCGTGTTTGGCTTTGGATAGTAGCCACAATGGGCAGGGGTCCAGTAAACAGGTGGTGGTACGTACTTGTCCAAGCACCTTGTCCACGTAATCGGGCTGCAATAACTGAAACTCATCCAACAATGTGTGACCAAACAGTGACATTGGCACCTCCCCTAAGGAATCTGAGTCACTAGTGGAGTCCAGCTTGTGACGAATCTGAGCAACTTTCTCCTTGAAGTGCTGGGCAAAGTCATCACAGTGGGTTATCGAGGGTGTTACAGGATCTTTCTTGGGGCCTGGCTGTACCAGCCCCTGTACCACCCGAAAAAGTTCTGCTGGATGGCACTGTGAGGAGGCAATGGAAGTGGAGAAGAATTTCTTCTTCGCCGCCCTCACCGCCACAGCATAGGCCCGATAATGGGCTCTTAAGTGTGTTCGGTCAGATTCATCCCGTGATTTTGTCCACCTATGCTCTAGTCGTCTCCCAACCCGCTTCATTGCCCGTAATTCAGGTGTGTACCAAGGGGATGAACGGGCTTTGCCCGGTGGGAGAGGACGCTTAGGAGCGATCATGTGAATCGCTCTGGTCATTTCCCCATTCCACAATTCGACCAGAGCATCAACAGGAGCGCCAGCTTTATCAACCGGAAGCTCCCCCAGAGCTTTCAGGAATCCATCCGGATCCATCTGGCTCTGAGGGCGGACCCACACAATACAGAGGGAAAGGCTGCCATCGAGTTCAAACCTCACAAGGAAGTGGTCTGACCATGACAGGGGTGTCAGACACAAATTCCTCACCCTCAGATTCCTCTTCCTGTCCCATTGAGAAAACCAGGTCCAGCATGTGTCCACATTCATGGGTCAGGTCAATGACATGTTGAGACAGCCCCATGGCCCTCATGGAGGCCATGAGGTCCTGAGCCAGCCCGGTCAGATCAGTCTCGGCATGGAGATTGAAGTCCCCCAGGATCTCCGTCAGCTCAGGCAGTGAGTCTGTTGGGCAGAAGGGTGCACAGGACACCAACAGAATCCCCAATCTGTCTCAGTCGCCCAATGCCAAGTAGAGGCACTCTAGACCCGGCCTCGAGAGAACAGGAAGCCCTGTGAGGGAAAGAGAGGCTCGATGAACTAAGGCGACCCCCCTCCCCTCCCCCCGGGTGTGGCCGATGCTGAACCCGGGTGGGCACAATTGAGAGAGGGATACGTCCTCCCCCTCTCCCGCCCAGGTCTCTGTGATGCAAGCCAGGTCGGCCCCCACAATTAGGTCGTGGATGAGGGATGTTTTATTATAGACCGACCTGGCATTAAGTAACAGCACCATCAGGCCCGAGGGGCGGCTGATAAGCATACCCGGAACCTTCCGGCTGGGGGAATAACCAGAAGGGGAGACAGGTGTCAACCATCTGTCCCTCCTTCTTCTATGTGGACCCGTTAAACCCCCAACTCCATAACGCCCATTGCCCATAACCACCCCAATGGCGGCGCCCACGTGCTCCCCAGGCAACCCCATAGAAGCAGCCCAGTGTGAATCCATTAAAAACAAATAAAATAGAACCAGATAAAAACAATTAAAAACAATAACACCTCGCCACCCCCTGGCAGCAGATTAAGGAAGCCGAGCCATAGAGCCCCTGGCCAGCCCAGCCCCGCACGGCCCTGAACAGTCCCAAACAGAGTCACCCCCTTAGGCGGATGCCCTATTTTGCTTCTTCCCATCTTCTTGGCAAGTCTCAGCTCATACTCAGCCTTAGCCTTGCGAAGAATCTTCTACCACTGTCTTCCTCCTCCCAGCAGACCCTTTTGTCTACTTGCCCCAGTGCCCATTTCCTTCGGAGGTTCCTCTTGCATCTAATCCTTCTTACCACTTCTGATCCATGGCCAAAGTTGGCCCTCCTGAAGTCCCAGGCTCTAGTGCTCGACCTGCTGCACACCCCCCTTCCCCCGATCTCAAACCAAAGGATGGAGTGGTCACTCGCCTCCAGAGCTCCCCTAATCTGCACCTCATCCACCAGGTCCTCCCTTTTGCTCAAAACCAAGTCCAGGATGTTTCCCCCTCTGTGTGAAAAACCCTCCCTCCATAGCACCTAGGAAGCAGCAGGACCTGGCCATTGCCACTGAGTGAGTCTCCCAACGACTATCTGGGAGATTAATATAAAAACAGACAAGACAAGGGGAAACCGTCAGACTTTTGGTCTGAGCGCGTGAAGCATGAAGCACTCTGGCAGCTTTGTCCAGCGAGGCTCGCCTTACACGCTAGTCTGGTGCAGCACCCTGCGAGCAACGAGCCGATGCCCCTGCTGGGCCTGGCCAGGCAAGCCCCCCGGGACTGCCCTGCTGGGGAAACAGGGGCCTAACAGGACAAATCCAGGGCATGCCATTCCTCCCTTGCTATTGCTGGCATTATCTTATGCTCCATGGTCAGACATTTAATTCTTGTTAAACTTCATTGAGCTATTCTTCATGGACTTATCTTCTGGCTCTCTAATTAATCTTGTCACTGTTAGAATATTTAACAAACCTGTTTCTCTCCTTTTCCTGTGTCCACTGCCTAACCTTACAAAGACAGGAATTGTTGTTGTTGTTAGTTGCTAAGTCATGTCCGACCCATCACAACCCCATGGACAACATTCCTCCAGGCCCTCCTGTCCTCCACCATCCCCCAGAGTCCACTTAAGCTCATGCCAACTGCTTCAGTGACTGCATCTAGCCACCTCATTCTCTGCCGTCCCCTTCTTCTTTTGCCATCTATTGTTCCCAGCATTAGGCTCTTCTCCAGGGAGTCCTTCCTTCTCATGAGGTGGCCAAAGTATTTGAGTTTCATCTTCAGGATCTGACCTTCTAAAGAGCAGTCAGGGTTGATCTCCTCTAAGACTGTCTGGTTTGATCTGCTTGCAGTCCAAGGGACTCTCAGGAGTCTTCTCCAGCACCAAAATTCAAAGGCCTCAGTTCTTTGGCACTCAGCCTTCCTTATGGTCCAGATTTCACAGCCATACATGGCAAATGGGAAAACCATAGCCTTGCCTATACGCACTTTTGTCGGCAGGATGATGTCTCTGCTTTTTAGTATGCTGTCTAGATTTGCCATAGCTTTCCTCCCCAGGAGCAACCGTCTTTCAATTTCTTGGCTGCAGTCAACATCTGCGGTGATCTTGGAGCGCAGGAAAATAAAATCTGTCATTACCTCCATTTCTTCCCCATCTCTTTGCCAGAAAGTGAGAGGACCGGATACCATAATCTTAGTTTTCTTAATGTTGAGTTTCAAGCCAACTTTTGCACTCTCCTCCTTCACCCTC
>NW_025336010.1:362093-425178 GCF_004798865.1 Varanus komodoensis
AGTGCAAAAGTTGGCTTGAAACTCAAGCCAACTTTTGCACTCTCCTCCTTCACCCTCATCAAGAGGCTCTTTAGTTCCTCTTCGCTTTCTGCCATGAGAGTGGTATCATCTGCATATCTGAGGTTGTTGATATTTCTCCCGGCAATCTTAATTCCAACTGGTGATTCATCTAGCCCCACCTTTCTCATGATGTGCTCTGCATATAAGTTAAATAGGCAGGGAGACAATATACAGCCTTGCCAAACTCCTTTCTCAATTTTGAACCAATCAGTGGTTCTGTGTCCACTTCTCACTGTTGCTTCTTGACCCACATATAGGTTTCTCAAGAGACAAATAAGATGGTATGGTACTCCCATCTCTTTTAAGAATTTGCCACAGTTTGTTGTGATCCACACAATCAAAGGCTTCAGCATAGTCAATGAAGCAGAAGTAGATGTTTTTCTGGAACTCCCTACCTTTCTTCATGATCCAGCACATGTTGGCAATTTGATCTCTAGTTCCTCAGCCTTTTCGAAATCCTGCCTGTACTTCTGGTAGTTCTTGGTCCACATACTGCTGGAGCCTAGCTTGTAGGATTTTGAGCATAACTTTGCTAGCATGTGAAATGAGTGCAATGGTGCAGTAGTTTGAACATTCTTTGGAGTTGCTCTTTTTTGGGATTGGAATGTAAACTGTCCTTTTCCAATCCTGTGGTCACTGTTGAGTTTTCCAAATTTGCTGGCATAGTGAGGGTAGCACTTTTACTGCATCGTCTTTTAAGATTTTGAATAGCTCAGGTGGAATACTGTCGCCTTCACTAAGTTTGTTGTTGCTCAGACTTCCTAAGGCCCATTTGACTTCACATTCCAGGATGTCTGGCTCGAGGTCAGCGACTACCCCGTCATGGTTATCAGGGATGTTAAGCTCTTTCTTGTCTAGTTCTTCTGTGTAATCTTGCCACCTCTTCTTAATCTCTTTTGCCTCTGTTAGGTCCCTGCAATTTTGGTCCTTTATCATGCCCATCTTTGCATGAAACTTTCCCTTCATATCTCCAATTTTCCTGAATAGATCTCTGGTCCTCCCTATTCTATTGTTTTCTTCTATTTCTTTGCACTGTTCATTGAAGAAGGCATTCTTATCTCTTCTAGCTATTCTCTGAAATTCTGCATTCAATTGGGTGTATCTTTTTCTTTCTCCCTTGCCTTTTGCTTCCCTTCTTTCCTCAGCTATTTGTAAAGCTTCCTCGGACAGCCATTTTGCTTTCTTGCATTTCTTTTTCTTTGGGATGGTTTTTGTTGCTACCTCTTGTACAGTGTTGCGAACCTCCGTCCATAGTTCTTCAGGCACTCTGTCTATCAGATCTAATTCCTTAAATCTATTTGTCACCTCTACTGTATATTCACCAGGGATATGATTTAGGTCATACCTGAGTGGCCTAGTGCTTTTCCCCACTTTCTTCAATTTAAGCCTGAATTTTGCAACAAGAAGCTCATGATCTGAGCCACAGTCAGCTCCTGGTCTAGTTTTTACTGATTGTATAGAGCAGGGGTCGGCAACCTTTAACACTCAAAGAGCCATTTGGACCCATTTCCCACAGAAAAGAAAACACCAGGAACTGCAAATCCCTTTTGACATCTAAAATGAAGATAACACTGCATATATCATTTTTTATCTATATGCTATGTCTAAAAAAACCCTATAGTGCATTGCATTTATGAAATAAATGAACTGCTACAGAGAAAACAGATTTTTATTTCTGCATGCAACAGAAACATTTTGAACTCCAAAAAAAAAAAAAAAAAAGACACTGGGTTGAAAGTTACTTTCAAATAAAATACTCAATGTCTATCTGAGTCCTTCTCGTATTTATGAAACAAAAAGCCAAACTTATATTATCCACTAGCAGCAGACCAAACATGCCACCTGCAGCAAACCAAAAATGCCGTCAGCTTCTGTGTGCCCTCATCCTTTTATCACGTGGTGAAATATTGAACAAACATCCCTCTCCCAATGTAATAACGTTGCTGGAATTTGTATAAGAATCTTCTTAAAACAAAGAAGTAGATCTATATCTTCATTATGATTTAGCTGTAGCTCTTGTTCAGTCACTAAAAACTGTTTTTAATCTTACGTTATAAACTAGTAGGATTCCTTTCATATATTTTGAATAGAACAGCCTCCTGAAGAGTCAAAGTCAGTGCTAAAGGGCTGCATGCATTAAACAGCAAACCCCATAAGTTCGTCAGCAGTAAAACCAAATGAATCTACCCACGTACCATTAAACGTTCACTTTTCTTCAGAAACTTTTCTTCGGATTTATCCATGGTTGGAGGGGGGGAAGCTCCAGAGTAAAGCCAGTTGCAGATATGGGGGTGTTCAGTGACTGATTAGCAGATAAACAGTCAAGTGATGTGACTTGTGACAGGTCCCAAGCACAGCTTTTAACATTCAGATGAAGGAGATTACATTGGGACAAAGAGAATCTTTTCATGTAACAGGAGAGCTGCAGGAAGCTTGTTTAGCAGAGGAATGCAGCAATTTACTAGCTGGTTTACTTAACTAGCTAGCGCTGTGTTCCTGAGTGGAGCTTGGAGCAGATCAGTGGCTGTGCGTGTTTTGAGCAACGGAGCC
Organism: Varanus komodoensis; assembly: GCF_004798865.1. Lineage (NCBI taxonomy): Eukaryota > Metazoa > Chordata > Lepidosauria > Squamata > Varanidae > Varanus > Varanus komodoensis. Next base: position 364,704 of record NW_025336010.1, read on the forward strand.
GCAGCAGGGGGGTTCAAGAGCCACGTGCGGCTCCAGAGCCATGGGTTGCCGGCCCCTGTTCTAGGAGCTGTGCAAAATTGTGAATGACTAATAAATGTGTTGTTTCACATGCCACAGCAGGGGGCAGGCTTTCCCATACTTTTCCAACAAGTTCAAGCACTGGAAACAACAGCCCGAACAAAAGGCTCCTCTGCAGCGGACAGAACCACAGTCTGCAGTTAGCCCTGTTGTGATCTCAGCCGACTGTACTGTGGGAAAGAAGCAAACGAAAAGACCCATGCATTTCGCACTCTTCTTAGGACACACATTAAAATGGAGCTGAGGGTGGGAAGGGACAATCACTCAAGATGTTTTCTTACTGTGTTGATGAAGGGGCCGTTGCCGGTGCTCCAAAACCAATGCACGGAAACATGTGGAGCAAATTTCAAAGATACGGAGCTGCCGGTATAGTGTGCCTCATCCCAGGATGCCACAGTGGCAAGATGAGACTGGGCCACCTCCTGCTAGTGCAACCGGAGCCACTTTGAAGCAAGGGCACTGCAAAGGAGGCGAAGCAGGGGCCACTTCCTGCTTTCCATCAGGTGTGGTTTTAAGGAGCAGGTGTCAGTTTGACTATGTACTTCAGATGTGGGAACATCCAAGGCAAGAACTAGGTGTAGCGTAGCATGGCACCACTCTCTCCAGTCCTGTCTCTTCCAGAAGTGTTGGCTGACTGGATGCAGCAGGTTGTAGTCCGAACACGTCAGGGCAAGGAAATTTTTTCATTTAAAAATGGTTTCAAAATAGACCAGAATTTCCTGTGCTTTCCAATCCAATGCAAATGTTTCAATGCTCATGCAAAGGAAGCCAAGACTTACCTTCCCTACACTGAGTATCTCCATAGGGAAACAAATGCGGAGTGATCCATCTACAAAGGTGTCATAAGTGCAGGTTAGGGGACAAGTGGCTGGAGAGCAGCACTTGTGAAAGGGACCTCGGGGTGCTGGTTGACTGCAGGCTAAACATGAGTCAGCAGTGTGACACGGTGGTCAAGAGGGCGAACGCCACCCTTGGTGTGGCTTCTAGATCGAGAGCAGTATTACTACCACTCTACACGACTCTGGTGCACCCGCAACTGGAGTATTGTGCTCAGTTTTGGGCCCCTGGTTACAGAAAGGATATAGCCAGGTTACAGTCAGTGCAGCGTAGGGCCACAAGGTTGGTGGCCGGTTTGCAGGGGATGCCGTATGAGGTGAGACTGAGGGAACTGGGTCTCTTCAGCCTGGAGAAGAGGAGACTCAGAGGGGATCTGTTGGCCACATACAGGTATGTGAGGGGGAGTCACAGGGAGATGGGTAGAAACCTGTTCTCCCCTGCAGAGGAAAGCAGGACGCGCTCCAACGGAGCAAAGCTCAGGGAGCCAAGGTTCCAACATATTCAAATGGCCTTTTCCCCATCCTCGTGAGGTGTAACCCGTCCCTTGCCAGAAGTCCATTGGCAAGAAACCGGGTGCAGTGGTCAAGGAACCCGAAGCGTTCCTTCTGGCACCACACCCTGAGGCAGTCGTTCACCTCGGAGACCCTTCCTGGCAAATCCCCGAACTGGTAAGAGAGAGGAAAAGGCCACCTGGGCATTTTGGTCCCTGAGTTTCTTGCCCGGAGCTGCAAAGTCCCTAGTGATCCCACCCACCCCCTGCCTGGCCGTGTCGTTCAGCCCCACGTGGATCACCAGAAGCGGCTGGGGACCCTCTGAGGGAAGAAGATGCTCTACTCTGTCCTTCACATGCCGGATGCGCGCGTGCAGCAGACCCCCCTCGCCTCAAGGTCACGGAGGCACACCACCGCCTCAGTGCTCCTCAGCAGGGAGTCCCCGACAATGATCCCCCACTGCTGTCTCTTTCCAGTGGTAGGCGGCCATGGCCTGGCCCTCGCCTCTCCTGCAGCGGCCCCCTGGCTGCATGTGGTCCTAGGCTGGGGGTCCTTCCGGTCCCCCAAGGCCTCATCAGCCCCAGCCTCCCCAAGCGGAGAGGACCTGTTTCCCAGCTCCAGATTGGTGCAGGAGGAGGAGGAGGCCGTGCTGGCCTCCCCCTCCTGAGGGTGACATGCCTCCACATCTCTGGGGCTGCTCCTCCCGTGGCCTCTCCCTCGACCTTCTGTCCGGAGGGGGGCTGCTCCTGGGGGGCCTGGAGGGCTCTCTCGGCCCTCAGGCACCGCACCTCCTCCTCCAGGAGGGACACCCGCTTGCACCCAGGGCAAGTGTAGCCCTGCCTCTCCTGGGGGAGAAGGGTGAACGTGTCGCAGCTGTCGCAGCAGCAGCAACACCCATGACTCCCACCAGGGCCATCTGCTGGTCTGCCATTGGGAACCCCTCAGAGGCCCTGCCTTGGTCCCCCGCCTTGTCTGTCCTGCGCTGCTCCGCACTCGCCCAGTTCTCCCAGACAAAAACCCACACACACACACACACACACACACACGCGCGGACAAAATTAATTAAACCTGCCCCCAGGGAGGGATTCCCTGGGCAGCCTGGGGCCACAGAGAAGGGACGGCGCCAGGCTGAGTGCGGCTTTATAAGCCTCAGAGCACTGGCCCTTCCCCTCTGCTTCCTCCTGGGAGGTTCAGCCCCCCCCCCCCCCGCACACATCCATCCCAGCCAAGTTCACGTCGACTGCCAGCCACGGCTGTGCAAGACTCAGACAAGGAGGGGTCTTTCCTGGCCTCCGAGGAGATGCAGGGGCCAAACTGCAGGCCTAGCAGGGGCCCAGCCATTGCACTGGTGCCGCTCTCTGTGAACACAGCGGCAGCAGTGAGGAAATGGGGGCGCTCTAGGCCTGACAGCGCTGCTTCCCCCGCACCCAAGAGGATGCTGGGAAAGCCCTTGCCCTCCCTTGTCCCTGCCTGGCTGTTTTCTGCAGGGCCGACTGCACGCAGCACCCCAGCTCTGTCCGCGTGAGGCAAAAGTGGAGGGAAATCAGATCAGTATCCACCCTTGGGTCTAGTGTATGAAATTGCGGGGGGGGGGGCAATCCAAAAGAACATTACCCCAAGAAATAACAATCCAAAAGGAAAGCTGGCTGCTTGCCAAAAAGGGATGGAAATATCACCTAACTGGTTCTGCAGGTCAAACTGTTCCTCTGATTAAGGTACAACATTGCATTACCTGTTCGCACTGAAAAAACTTGTGCAGCTGCAACCCAAGAGAGAGAAAATCTACCACTGATCAATTAAGAAAACAAATTAAATTTAAAAAAAGCTGAAATCATGGGCACAGGATCAGGTGGCAATTGATTTGGGTGCATTCAGGATGTGTGAAATTTATCCAAAATGGGAAAAGGGTGTTGTGGAAATTCACCCTGAGCAGATTTTTTGCTGCCTTGTGTTCTTTGAACCCACTTGTCAAATCTTGCAAGCTTAAAGCCAAAGAGGCACGAGATCTTAAATTAGTTGAAAATCAGAATCCAACCGCATTCAAGCGCACATAACTGATTGAATCCGCTATCTGTCTCCTGGAAGGCCTTCCTTCAGAGAAAGCGGAGATGCATGCCCTTCGGCACCATCTGTGCAGCATCTCGAGGAGGCTGCGGGGCTTTCATTAGGGAAAAAGGCAGAGGATCTTGCTTCCACAGGCAAGCCAGCCTAAGACTGGGCCAGCACTTCTGGGTCCCCTAGTCTCTGGAGAGCTAGAATGCAGGCAGAACAAAGTATTCAGTAGTCAATGGCAAGGAAATTGGTAGGCCCTGACATGGGGTTTGGAAAACAGAACCCACCAAATTTCTGTGGTCCCCACCAGGTCATGACCCGGGAGGTCACTTCTGACTAGCTCAGTTTCTATGCTTCTGTGTCATACCTTCCTATATCCAGAAGAGCCTGAAGCTCTTCCTGCTTCTTACCCATGCTCCTAGCACTGGTATACATGCATCTCAGCTCCTTCCCACAGATCCCTTTGGGTCCCCCGGTATCTGCCTTCCTCCCATCTTCCCTGATACTGACACCCTCTTCATAAGGGTGAAGGATGTCTGCTGAGCCCTGTCCTCATTCTTCATAGATGTCCTTTTCTGGCAGCCTTTTGCCTGTTATTTTATTTATTTATTTATTTATTAAAACATTTTTATGCCGCCCCATTCGCCAAAGCCTTGGGGCGGCTTACAACAATAAATTAAAATAACATTTTAAAATATATACATTAAAATACAAATATATAATATAAAACATACAATATAAAACAAACCGCCCTGGCCAAATAAAATTCAATAATATTAACATTTAAAATACTGCTTAAATAAAAAATAAAAATAAATTTTCTTCCTCCTCTTCTTCCTCCTCACAACCCCCCCCACCCCACGCTCTTGCTTCCCCCTCTTACCCAAAACCTGTCACTCCTTCCCTCAGAAGCCAGAACATGCACTGCTGTCTCACACCCATCGTGAGTGAAGGCACGCCTGCCCTACTGCCACGCCTGCTGCCCTCAGGACGGTGGAAGAAAGTGTGTCTGTTTCCGGAGATCTCACCTGTACCTGGGTTGCCACAGCTTGACTGGAGTCTTCTGTGTCCCATACTCGGTTGACAGCAAGATCAGATCTTGACCTTCCTCTTTGTGACAGCCTTTGAGGGACTTCAATGCCTTTGGTTTCTTTTTCCCAGGTGGAGGACTTGGCACTTGTCCTTATTGAATCTCATTCTGTTGCTTTCAGCCCAGTGTTTTCAACCCTAACACTAACCCAGTTAATTAAGATCGCCCTGGCTCTTCACTCTGTCTTCTAGGGTGTTTACTATTCCACCCAGTTTTGTGTCATCTGCAAATCTGATTATTTTACCTTGTTCGTCCTCATCCAAATAATTAATAAAGCTGTTGACAAGCATTGGGCCCAGGACTGAACCCTGCAGCACCCCACCAGTTACCTCCATCCAATTTGAGACGGTGCCACTGATGAGCACTCTTTGTGTCCAATTTAGCAGCCAATTTTGGATCCACTTAATAGTCTTTCTATTGTTGTTTGGCATTATGTCAAAAGCTTTGCTAAAGTCTAGGTAGATTATGTCCACAGTGTTTCCTCTGTCCATTTGGGAGGTTCCTCAGTCAAAAAATGAGATTAAATTAGTCTGACAAGTTTAATTTTTTATCAATTTTTTTTAATCATTTGCTCCAGAATTTTTCAAGGGTTGATGTCAGACAAACTGGTCTGTAGTTCCCAGGTTCACCTTTCCCCCCCTTTTGAAGATGGGGCAATGTTAGCCCTTCTCCAGTCACCTGGCAGCTGGGCATGATGGGGATGGTGTCACCCGGGGTCCTGCACTGAGCAGTGTTGGACTCAGTGGCTCTGGTATTCTATGAGTCTAATGCTGGTGGACTTCTGCAAAGTTAGGAACAAGAAGCAGCTTTGGGTGCCGGGCCATCGGCAAGCTCAGGCAGGATGTGTGCAGAGGCAGCAGATCCTGTCCCTTCCTCGACTGGGAGGGCTCCTCCGGGAACTGGCACCATGGCTGCTACCCAGCAAATGCCACTGTGGGAGAGCTGCCCCCCATCCGCCCCACCTTCTCCTGCTGCGAGGGTTCCCCCAGGGTATAGGGGGCTGGCTGTGAAGCTGCCCGGGACCCCGGCTGCCCCTGTCCTTGAAGCAAGGCATCTTGTACAGGGCACATCTGGTGCCTGCCCGCGGCACCGGGGCCTGGGCAGCTCTGGGAAGGCCGCCTACCCAACCTCTTGCTCGGTGGCAGTGGCGACGGGGGAAGGACCACGTGCCCCCTTCTCTGTGGGCGGCAGCAGGTCTGGCGCTGCTGCAGGCAGGTGTGCCTGATGCTCCATGCAGGTCCCTGAGCCTCTTCTGGCCAAGGCGTGGCAGCCATGCCACCACTGGACTGGGCTGCCCCGCACGGAGCATCTCAGCCGGCCCAAAAGGCCGGGTCACCAGGTCACCGGTTTGCTTCTGGGCAACAAGGCCAGTTCCAACACGCAACGTGCGGCCACATGGCCCTGCAATTCTCTGCTCAGATCTCCAGAGCCCCTCCTTCCTCAGAGCATCAAAGAAAAGCAGAGCTGGCAGGGGCCAGGGAGGCCACCGGGTGCAGCCTCTGCTGCTGCAGGACACCAAGTCACCCCACCCCACTCCACTCAGAGGGCTGCCCAGTTTCTTTTTGAATGCCTCTAGTGCGGGAGAGCCCCCCACCTCTCCAGGCAGTGGGTTCCACTGCCCTATTGCTCTGACAGTGGGGAAGCCTTTCCTGATGCCCAGCCTGAATCTGGGTTGCTGCAGCTTGAACTGATTATTCTGTGTCCTGCATTCTGGCATCAGCAAGAAGAGATCTTGACCTTCCTCTTCGTGACATCCTTTGAGGTACTTATGGAGGGATATCATGTCCTCCCTCAGCCTTCTCCTCTCCTCTCCTCTCCTCAAGGCTGAGCATGCCCAGTTCCCTCAGAGGGCAGTGTTTCCAAACCTTGGATCATTTTTGTCACCCTGCACTGGACCCTTTCTAATTTACCTGCATCTAATTAATGAAATGCCTGGTGATAGAGGGCGATCTCATCCTAAGTTGGTGCCAGGCAAACCTCTGTGCAGAGCTTGCTCCAGAACTGGAGGCCACCACTGAAAAGGCCCTGCTCCTTGTGGCCACCAACTGAGCATCCCAGGGAGGTGGCAACTGGAGGCAGGGCCCAGATCGTGATTGTAGTGGCTGGGTAGTTTGTGGTCAGGAGAGGCAATCCATCCAATATTGAGGTCCTCAACCATGTAGGATTGATAGGTCAAAACCCGGACTCAGAAGCACATACGCAGAGTGCAGGCAGGCTAGCATTGGTGTGATGTGATCCTGTTTCGTTACAGGAAGCGGGATTCCTGCTCAACACCCAGAGGATCATCAGGTAGGACAGTGGCACCAACTACGTGTGGAGGTGGGGGGCTCTCCCACACTCGAAACATTCAAGGAGACACTGGACAGCCCTCAGAGAAAGATGGTGTAACTCGGTGTCCTGCACTGAGCAGGGGTTGGACCTGATGGCCCTCTGGCCCCCTCCAACTCTACTCTTCTATGTAGGGGAGTAATTGCACCCCCCTCACCTGCTAACATTTCCTTGCTCCAAGCTGCTCTCGAAGGGAAGCCTCTGCACTGCAGTAATACAGGTGAGGGGTCACTGGAGTCTAGATTGCTGAAGCCAGCCTTCCTTCTGCTGTCCAGGTAGGGCCATAGCTGTGCCCCCAGCCAGAACTGGTTGGAGGCACTCCAAGCTGCTGAAGCACCCCGGGCCTCAAGTGGCAAAGGCAGATCAAGGAGCTCCCCCAGGCGTGCCCAAGCCTGAACTCTTGCCTGCTCCTTCAGGAGTGAAAGCTCATCTGGAGCAGGCCGAAGTTCCACCGTCCCATCAGAAGGACTGGCCCCTAACAGCACCCCAGTCTCATCCGGCTTGAGCATCAGTCCTCATCCAGTCCAGTGCTGCAGCCTGGCAAAGGTTTGGCACATCCGCAGTCTCTCCTGATGACGGTAAAAAGCAGGTAAAGGACTGCGTGACTTCAGTGCACCACAAAACTCCAGGTCACCCCATGCAGCAGCTTCTTTTAAATAATATGGGTGACAAGAGCAGCCCCTGAGATGCCTCATGCTGGAGAGTCCATGGGAACAAACCATGTCCCCCAAGCGCTCCATTGGAGCTGGCTGTTTGAGCAGGTGTGGTGGGCGTGCCGTAAGTGCAGCCAGCTGGAGCTGGGGTCAGACTAGATGGCCCGGGAGGCCCCTTCTGACTTGCTCTGCTTCTGTTTCTATGAGTCACAACAGTGTGGTGCTCCACACTCCCAACTTAGACAGTTGCCTCGGAATACCATGGCCGATGCTGTTGAAGGCCATGGAGAGGCCCAGGAGTACCAACAGGGTCACACTCCCCCATCCCTCTCCCAGCAAAGAACATCATACAGGGCAAACAAAGCCATTTCTGTGCCGAAGCCAGGCCCGAACCCCAACTGAAGTGGGTCCAGACAATCTCATCCAAGAGGCTGTAGCTGTTTGCTCCCCCCGCCGCTCAAGTGCTCCCCTAAAAAGGAACATCTGCCACCAGCCCACAATTGACGGCAGTTTCTTCAGGAGGGGCCCCACCATGACCTGCTGCAGTTGACATGGAGCCGCTCTGCCAAGAGGCATTACTCGCCTCTCTGGAACTATTTAATTAGTTTACTATTTGTCAACTCCTTAAACAGGTCTTATGATCCTATTTGTCTAATTTATTGTAGCTTTTTAATATTTGTTTAATTTTTTCATGGTAATTTTTAATGATATTTTTAAGGAGCTAAGTCTATTTTATATTTCTATGCAATGTTTCTAGTAGTCTCTATGGATGTTGACAGAGTCCGTTGTTATCTTCTGAGAGGCAGAGCATGCCTTTTAAAGATGCACACGTGAGGAGTGGGGCTGGTCCTCCCTCGCCAGGTGTGCCGGGACCAAGCAGCTGCCAGCAAGGCTGCGAAGCGTAAACGGCAGGGGCATCTGTGGTGGGGCTCATGTACAGTGCAGGGCACTATCTGCTTCCTTATCAGGGGCATCTGCTTCCCAGGACAAATACCTTGATTCATCATGGAGGGGACAACACTGTCCAAATCCTGAAAACAAAAACCAAGTCTCCAGGTCATACGAGAATGGCTTGAATTTACAGAAGAGACCAAGGAGCCCTCTGTGTGAAAGGCAGTTGAGGAGCCATGGAAAGTGGTGGGGCTTCTGTTCTGATCGTGCTGGGGGCAGCACAGAACCCCCCGAGGTGTCCCTGGAGAGTCCTGCAGAGACGGGCCATATTCCAGCGCTGCAGTGGACCCTTTCCTGGCACAGGCCTTTCCTGAAGAATCTAGTGGGAGCAGCTGTTTTTCTCTACAGAACGTAGGAAGGTAGCGGCAAACTTTCAGCCCACTTGGACCCCTCTACCATCTGCAAATGGATGGTGGTGGGCCCCCTAACAGAATGCCATTCACTGCAACTAGACCCCTGGAAAATTGTGTGTGGGGGTGTGCACAGCAGAGCTTGCCTCTGCTGATCCTGGCTGCCAGAGGGTCCCCTGGCCCCCGTCCCATCTCCTGGTGCAGCGGGGTTCCTTCAGGTAGCATTATGGCCCGAGGGGACACAGCAGGGGGCTTGTCGCTGGCTCTCACAAAGCCGACCGTGCAGAGTGCGCTGAGGGTGTTGGTGCGCGATGCTAGGCACCCCTGGGGGAGCCTCTGTGCCAGTGCACCCTCCACGGGAACTTCTCCACGCTTCCTGCGCCATGCAGCACCATGGGCTGGTGACCCAAAGATTGTCCTGCCCTATTATTTGGGAGGAGCAGAAAGGCCCCGCCTCCGTGAGTGTCTCCCCCCACCCCCCACTTTGTGTAGGGCAGCTGTGCAGTGAGCCAAGCAGCCCCGATCCAAAGAGCCTCTTAGCACGGACCTCCAAGAGAGAGCCAGGCACAGCCGAGATGCCAAAGGAGGATTCTGCCCTCGGAGATCAGTGCTCTGGCAGGGACTGCTCTGCCAGGAGGGGCAACACAGTGGCAAGGCGCCCCCCCCCCCTCGCTGCCCTCTTGCCGAGGGCTGCCGCTGGAGCAGCTTTGGCACTGCCTCGGCAAGGGCGCCTTCTCCCCAGCACAGCACCGACTGGGGATGTGTGTGTATAAATTGTGGTGATCTGCTTAGACTCGTTGTGGCAGAACAGAAGCTGCGTGACTGAAAGGGGGCCGCAGCCTCACTGCCCTCTGGCAGCTTGCTCCGCTCCTGCTTGCTCAGTGGGGCACCTGCTCGGCAGTGAGGGGGGCCCACCCAAGCAGTGGCAGCCCTTCCCTGCCCAAGACCACGGAAGCAAGGGCTGGGGGCGCCTGGGGGTGAGGGGTTTGCGGAAGGGGCTGCCCAAGGAATCCCCAGAACCAGAAAACATTCCTCCCCGGGAAGTCTGCTGAATTGCAAGCTTCTTCCCAAATATTAGCTTTTAGTTCCCAAAGATAAGCAGTAGGCTATTTTGCATGGCATGTTTGCTTGCACTGCGAGGAGAGTGTTTGTGGCACAGGCAGGAACGTGTCTGGCTTCTCCACGGGTTCCACAAGGGAGGGGGCAGAGGACTGGTCCCCCAGCCCCAGCCCCCCTCCCCCGCTGGCTTGGGCTTCCTGCGCAGAATGCTGGCCCTCAGTCGAGAGTGGCAGGACCACTCCTCGTCTTGCCCCCCGGCGCTGCAGCGGGTGAGGGAACCCACAGATGCCCCACTGAGGGCAGGGAGGCTCAGCGGAGCAAGAATCGGTTCAGAGAAGCGGCAGAAGCTGAACTCTGGGGCAGATGCTAGCACAAAATAAAGTCACGTGGCAGGGACAGGAATGTTTTTAATGGCAGTGGCATAATTGACATTTCAACATTCAAATTGTGTTTAAAATCAGTTTTATGGTTCTGGAAAATAGAAATAAAACCCTATTAAAAATTAGGAGGAAGCCAAAAAGAAGTCGATTGACACCAACACATTCTGTGTACACAGGGAGACAGAAAGCTACTAAAAACCGGGTGCAGAATCAGCCCGCAGCTAGCCGCATGGGCTCCCATGGCCACTGGAAGTGGAAGCAGCCTGCAAGCAAATCGCCCAGTGCATGACCGCCTGCAGAAGGCGTCTCCGGACCTTCTTCCACACCACGTCCTGTGGTTCCCTGGCTCTTACCGCCGATCTCCAAGGGAAGTCCAGGTGCCCTCCTTGTTCTGCTGCTCTGCAAGTTGTCTCCGACTTAGGGCAACCCCACGAGCACACCAGAGTGTCTGTTGCGAGTCCTCCAGAGGGCCCGTCCTTGGCAGGCCGCTGGAGTTCTTGCAGACCCCTCATTCTAAGCCTCTGGGTGGCTTTGGCAGGACTTGGCCTCAAAATACCCAGGCTCCTGGCCCTCTGAAGCAAGGCCCCCACCCCTGCGATTCTCCCCCACCGGCCCTGTCCATGGAGCTCCCTTCCACGCATGGGTCCTTGTCGGGGTGCCAGCAGCACACCCACCCCAGGCCTCGTAACATCGCTGGGAGGCCCCGCCGGCAGTAGGTGCCACGGAGAACATGAGGGGGCGAGCGAGCGCGCGAGGGAGCAACGCCTGGCCGGGGAAGCAGAGCAGCCAGCTGGCAGAGGACCTGCCTCCTCCGGGGGGGGGGGGGGGGGGGCGGGCAGCAAGCGGTGGAGCAGGTTTGCCCAGCAGTTGCTGTGAGGGCGCCAGGAGATGTTCCAGGACAAGGAAACGGGGAAGCCTGGAAGGATGCCCGAGGGCTCGAACCAGCAGCGGACATCACTGGCAGGGCAGTGTCAGGTGCTCGGGCTGGTGGGCGGGAGCTGCACAGCAGCCTGGGGGCCCCCAGACAGACTGCATTCCCAAGAGGGCTCCCTGCACACACGCCTTGCTTGCCCCCCCACCCCCGCAGCCAGCTCCGTGTGACCTGAAGCCGCCAGCCCCCGTGGCTGGCAGGCCAGGCCCGGCTGGGGAGAGACTGCCCCGTGCGGCCTGGGCAGGCGACTCCGCCCCCTTGCGGGAGCCTGGAGGACTGGTGGCTGGCAGACGAGCCCCCTCGCGCCAGGCAGCTCCACACTCAAGAGCCAGCATAGCAAAAGCCTTCACTTGGTTATTGGCCCAACCCCCAAATCTGTCTCTAAGCAGTCCCAGAAAACAAGTGAGGGGGGCCAGCGAAACCTCCTTGTTTCGCACTCCTTCAGCTCTCCAGGGACACCTTTGCACCACAACTGGGCGCCACTGGCTGTGGTGATGCACAGCGTAATGGAAAGGCTGCCATTTCCCCTTGCCAAGGCTTCTGAGGTCACGAGGGAGGGAGGGTGTGCCAAAGACAACACTGGCTTGTTTGCTTTGCTTGCTGAAACCTGACACGCCAGTCTTTTCCTGCCTCAGGAGCTCTCCTCCAGGGTATGAGGTCTTCCGGTCCATCCTGGCCCCCATCAGGATGGGCAGGACAGGTGGCAGCTCTGTGTCCTGCCACAACCCAGGCAGCCAGCGGGGAAGGGCAGGCTTCGGTCCGCCAGGGCCCACCGCTCAAGGGCATCAGGGCACGCCAGAGGCTTCCAAGGCACAGGTCTCCGCGTGAGCACAGGGCCTGAGGAGTCCCTGGCTGAGGGGCCCTGTTCTCCCTGAGGCACGGGGGAAGCCCCTGCTGTTGCAGGCATGGGCGGCGTGCCCGTTCCCTTCCCCCTCCAGGGCACTGCTGCTCCACGGCCACGGCGGGACCGCTTCGGTTGCCCCCGGGTCGCTCTCGCTGTGGACGCCCCCCAGCTCCCCAGCGGCGCAGCAGTTCGGGGCACTCTCGACATCGCCACTGTGAGCAGAGGCCTTCTGGCTGGCCGCCATCGGCTCGAACGGCTCCTTTCTGCCCAGGACGTGCCGCCCAATGATCTTGCGGAAGGTGTGCCGGAACTCCCTGATCCTGTACGCGTAGATCAGCGGGTTCACCACGGAGTTGGCGTGGGACAGGAGGATGGCCAGGTACATCAGCCAGGGGGGCGGGTGGCCGCAGCCCTCGCAGAAGTGGGTGTAGCAGTTGACCGTGTGCAGTGGGAGCCAGCAGAAGGCGAACAGCCCCACGATGATGGCCAAGGACTTGGCCGCGTGGACCTCCCTCTGCAGGACGGAGCGGGACCGCTCGCCGTGCACCATCTTGTTCTCGATCTGCTTCAGCTGCCGCCGGGCCGCCATGAAGATCTTCAGGTAGATGCCGAGCATGAGGAGGAGCGGGGTGAGCACGCACGCGAAGAAGTTGTAGTAGACCATGTACTCCATGGGGACCACGGCCTCAAACAGGCAGGGCACCAGCGGCGAGCTGCAGCTGTTGGCGGGCGCGCCGAGGCCGCCGGGTTGCGCCCCGGCCCCCGAGGAGGGCCCGTGCCAGCCCAGCATCGGGGTGAGGCCGATGGCGAAGGACAAGACCCAGCAAATGGCTATGATGCCCTTCGCCCGCAAACTGGTCACCAGCGCATTGTACCTGGAGAGAGAATCAAAGGCAAGGCGAGTCAGCACGCGAAGTCAGAGTGCCACTCGTACTCCAAAGCGGAGAGATGTGTACAGAACAAAGAGAACAGGCATTTGCTGTGCGGTCCTGCCCTGGAGCACTGCAAAACTGCATCTCAGGCTGCCCAGCACAGACGCTCTGTGGACAGGCACCTCGGTGTCGACCGCCCTCTCTGCAGTGCCTGTGTCAGTTTTGCAGGTGTCAATTTGCCCTGGACTCGCCAAAGCAAGCTGGAAACGGTCCCTCAAGGAAGATGCAATTGAGATCTGTGCCAAATTGACCCATTTCTTTATGGCCTCCCTGCACGGAAGGGCAGGCTGAAAAACACCCATTTGTCTGTGTTCGTTGGAGAAAGAACCATCCCCACTCTTACGTGCTATTCAAATCCTGCCCAGAGGAGCAGACAAGTTCATGGAGTCTACACAGAGAACAGGGTTTGCTTGTTTAACACAGCTGCCTTTAAACCAGGCCTGTCAGATGGCAAATCTCGGGATGTTTTGGACTTTCATGCTCGGAAGTCCTGCCACTGGGGCTCCTGGGAGCTGGTCCAAAAGGCCTGTGGCGCTCCCTTCTGGCCGCTCCCGCTTTGAACGAAGCAGCCCAGGGCACGGGCAGTCCCAGCTCCAGGCCAGGCATCCACTCTTGTTTCCACGCCAAGATATTTAGCAAAAAAATCAAGCAGAGAAGGCCGGAGAAACAGCTGGTTGCTTCAAACAAATATACTGAATTGCCAGACCAGCTAACTGACCTGACATGCAGGATCATGAAAGGGAGCCAGGAGAGCGTTCCTGGCGGAGGGTGGGCTGCAGGGCCTCCAGAGACATTTGCCTGTCCAGCATCCCACAGGATAAAGAGAGGATTCCGCAAGGCAGACTTTCCTGCTGGCCCGGCTGCTTGAAGAAAGGGGGTGCCAGCTGGCCAGTCTTCGCCTGGAAGCAGCCGCTTCTGCATCCCAGGCAACCTGCACACGGACCAGAACAGAGCCGAGCCAAACCACAGTGCCGAGTGGTGGGAGTGTGCAGGTCCTTCCCCAGGGGCTTCTCCGAAAGAAGGCAGCGGGGGAGGGAGCCACCACAAGGCCTCAGGGCCCTCACAGAAGCACCATCTCTGCCCGCCCATCCAGGAATGGCCCAGCCTGTGGAGCCCGTGGGGTGAAGGCGCAGAGGGACTCTGCAGAGAGGTCCTCCTGGGGGTACAAGTGGATCAGCAACTGCCCCACACATGCCGGAGCCATGGGATGTGGAGGGCACTGGAGCCAGGAGCACCTTGGGAGGGCTCACCTTCCGCTCACAGTGGGAGACACCCGGGGTAGACTGGTCTGCAGGGAGAGGCCTGAGAGGGCCGCGCACCAGGCAGGCCGGGGTTCCTTCGGCAGCGGGTTCCGCACAGGGGCTTGCTCTGTCAAGGCAATTATTCTCACTTTGGCAGAGCAGTAACTTTCCAGTAAATATCAGCTTGCATCATTTTTTGATCTTTCTCTTGCATTTTGGCTTGACCACTCTGCACATGGGCGCATGCGTAATTCAATACCAACCAGCAAGGAAATCAGCCCTTTGAGTTAACTTCTGCAAAAGTCTTCTTTTAAGAGCACAGTCACAAACAAAACTGATTTTATTAGATCAGTAATGTGCAATTCCACTCATGCAGTGCATTATTAAGAGGAGCAATAATTGTTTCATTTCTGTACAGCCCAATAGCCAGAAGTCAATAAAAAGTGTAAAATTTCAATATAAACAGAATTTAAACTAATCTGAACAGCACATTTCTGCAACTGAATATTGAAAAATGATTTTTGCATGCAATGTGTGGAAAAAACTCCAATGAACCTAAAAGCAAGATTCCGTAAACACAAATCTGTAATACTTATCTGTAAATGGGGCAGCCTGTTGCAGGAAAACAAATGCCTGACTTTCAGTTGCTTCTAACTAAATCAAGAAAGGCCACCAACATGCTTGAGAGGAAGGAAAACATTTGGATCTAGAGATTCAAGACTCCTAGTCCATGTGCCTCAGCTTGGGGACAACGTGTGATGTGGCAGTCAGAGGGCAGGCTCGCGTTCCTTGGCGACCTGGATGTTGGTCCCTGCTTGGCCATGAAGCCACTGGGTGGCTGTGGGCTAGTCATGGACTCTCCGCCTGGCCCACCTCATACGGTTGCGGCGAGTGTAACACAGATTGGAAGAGAACCGAGTGAGCTGCCCCGGGTTCCTCTCACAAGAGGAATCCTCATCATCACCACAGAATAGCACCAGCTTACACACCTCACACCACTCACACCTCTGTTCCCCTATCTAGACATTTTCGTCTCCCAGCATTACAGAAGAGCACTGCTGAGAGCCCTCCAGCAGCAGACCCAGTAAGGAGGGCAGAAGCATTTGCGGTATGATCCGATGGTCTCCTGATGACACCTGGGAGACTGCAGGAGGTTTTGGCATTCAGTCACCAAGACCCGCCTGTATTGCTGTTCGGACCCGTTAAGCTTGAGCCACCCCCGCACTGACCCCTCACAGCTGGCATGGAACTCTGTTTGCACATGCAGTGCGATGCGGTGGCCAAGAGGGCGAGCGCCACCCTTGGCTGCACAGCCAGAAGCGTGGCTTCTATATCAAGAGAGGTATTACTGCCACTCTACATGACTCTGGTGTGCCCGCAACTGGAGTATTGTGTTCAGTTCTGGGCTCCACATTACAGAAAGTAGATAGCCAGGTTGGAGTCAGTGCAGCCTAGGGCCACAAGGTTGGTGGCTGGTTTGCAGGGGATGCCGTATGAGGCGAGACTGAGGGAACTGGGTCTCTTCAGCCGGGAGAAGAGGAGACTCAGAGGGGATCTGGCGACATACAGGTACGTGAGGGGGTGTCACACGGAGGGGGGTCGAGACCTGTTCTCCCCTGCAGAGGAAGGCAGGACACGCTCCAATGGAGCAAAGCTCAGGGAACCCAGGTTCCATTTATTTATTTTTCGATTCATATCCTGCCTTTTTCCTACAAAGGGCTCAAGGCAGCTTACATCATTCTCCTCCTCCATCTTATCCCCACAACAACAACCCTGTGAGGTAGGTTGGGCTGAGAGTCTGCGACTGGCCCAGAGTCACCCAGTTGGCTCCATGGCTGAGCGGGGACTAGAACCCAGGTCACCTCAGTCCCAGTCCCAGCTCTTAGCCACTGCTCCACACTGGCTCTCCAAGAAGCCAGGAAGCATTTCCTGACAGTCAGGACCCTGAGGGTATGGAATGGGCTCCCATGGGAAGTGGTTGAGGCCCCACTGGTGAGAGTGTTCAAAGATAGGCTAGACATGCACATGGTAGGTATGTCATGAGTGGAGCCACCTGGAGCCGGGGGTCAGACTAGATGGCCCAGGAGACCCCTTCTAACTCACTATGTTTCTGTTTCTATGTTTTCAGGACTGACACCTGCAAATTGCTCCAGGCCTTCCAAGAAGAAGAAGATGCTTGGCCTCAAATCTTCAGGAAACCAAACTGGGGTGGGATCAAGGTGTATTTGCAGAGTGTGTGTGATCTTCCGACGGTTGGAGTGGAGAAGAACTTCGCCACAAGCTACTCCCAACTGCTGGAAGGCAGGACTAGGCAAGAGGATGGGGACTTCGACTGAACTCCTCCCAGCCTCGTAGACACCTATGCAGCCTTCTCAAACTGGAGCCCCACTCCCGCAACTGTGGAGTCTGATGAACTAAGCACAACCCTTGCAAGCGGAGGTTTACCTAATCTCTCGCCTACATGATCAGTTTCAGAGACCGAAAAAATGACAGTCTACTTCAGAGCCCTTCTCACTGCTTTCTGCACTCACCGAGGGTTTAAGGAAAGCTCTAACGACACGCAGCGGTGGCTGGTTCTGCTGCACTTCCCCCTTCCCTGCCTGAATTCCAATCATCCATGTTCAGTCTGCACTGTGGAAACTGTGTATGAGGGTTTAAACCCATGAGGTTTTAACTGCATATTTAAAAGTCATGAGCTGAAAATACTTGAAAAGTTTAATGGAAGACTAAGAACGGCCAGATCTTTGCCAAGCTGATTTCTGAAGCCATCCAGCTGTTATCCCACGGCTGGAAAGATCCATTCTGTGCCATTACAAACAGACTTCTGGCCCACCCTGGCTCCCTGGGGACCCACATGTGAGTCACAGTGGGGTCCGGGTAGGATTAAAAGATTAAAGCAAGGGCCTTTTCAGTGACACACATGGGGAGGGGTGGCTGCGACCGGCTTTGCTTCTGATGCAAGCAAACGCTTCGTTTATCTTCCAGTATCATCCAGTGAACTTTTTTAACCATTGTTTTCAGGGAAATGTGACGACAGCCTTACTTTTAAGTTGCCTCTGTCCGTATTTTGGGCTCTTCTTGGGAGCACGTGCCTCTTGCTCAAGAGAGGGGAATGAGCCCCCACGGGCCCTGCTCACCTTCCGAGAATCTGCCCAGCAGCGCCCTTTCCTCCCAGGTGAAAGGGCAGGTACACAGCACATGCCAAAAGCTCCTGTCCCGCCTCTCCTGGCACATGTTCACTTCCCAGGCTGCCGTTCCAGCTTTAATCACGTGGAATTTACAACTGTGAGCCTCCCACAGCCCCATCCTTCTGGGTAAAAAACGGGGCACACATCCAATCAAGCAATCCATTTAGGGATGCTGTAAGGGTTCATCCAGCTTCTCAGATATGCTATATAATGATGCAAAGGCAGCTTTTCAGTGGTGACCTGAGAAGGCCCATTGAGGCCCATTCAAAGTCAAGACTGTCTCCTTTCTCCAGCAATATGTGCAGGAGCTGTCTTTCTGCCACCCAGCAGCTTCATCTGCCCTTATTCTCTTTCTATCCTGACACAACAGTGTATCCCGCACTGTTGTTGTTGTTGTTGTTGTTGTTGTTGTTAGTCACGAAGTCATGTCCGATCCATCGCGACCCCATGGACAACATTCCTCCAGGCCTTCCTGTCCTCCACCATCTCCCGGAGTTCACCTAAGCTCACACCAGCTGCTTCAGTGACTGCATCTAGCCACCTCATTCTCTGCCCCCACTTCTTCTTTTGCCATCTATTGTTCCCAACATTAGGCTCTTCTCCAGGGAGTCCTTCCTTCTCATTAGGTGGCCAAAGTATTTGAGTTTCATCTTCAGGATCTGGCCTTCTAAAGAGCAGTCAGGGTTGATCTCCTCTAGGACTGTCGGGTTTGATCTCCTTGCAGTCCAAGGGACTCGCAGGAATCTTCTCCAGCAGCACAATTCAAAGGCCTCAGTCCTTTGGTGCTCAGCCTTCCTTATGGTCCAGCTTTCACAGCCATACATTGCAACTGGGAAAACCATAGCCTTGACTATACGCACTTTTGTCAGCTGGGTGATGTCTCTGCTTTTTAGTATGCTGTCTAGATTTGCCATAGCTTTCCTCCCCAGGAGCAAGCGTCTTTCAATTTCTTGGCTGCAGTCCCCATCTGCGGTGATCTTGGAGCCCAGGAAAATAAAATCTGTCACTTCCTCCATTTCTTCCCCATCTATTTGCCAGGAAGTGAAAGAACCAGATACTATGATCTTAGTTTTCTTAATGTTGAGTTTCAAGCCAACTTTTGCGCTCTCCTCCTTCACCTGCATCAAGAGGCTCTTTAGTTCCTCTCCACTTCCTGCCATAAGAGTGGCATCATCTGCATATCTGAGATAGTTGATATTTCTCCCAGCAATCTTAATTCCAACTGGTGATTCATCCAGCCCCGCCTTTCTCATGATGTGCTCTGCATATAAGTTAAATAGGCAGGGCAACAGTATACAGCCTTGCCAAACGCCTTTCTCAATTTTGAACCAATCAGTGGTTCCGTGTCCAGTTCTCACTGTTGCTTCCTGACCCGCATATAGGTTTCTCAAGAGACAAATAAGATGGTCTGGTACTCCCATCTCTTTAAGAACTTGCCACAATTTGTTGTGATCCACACAATCGAAGGCTTTAGCACAGTCAATGAAGCAGAAGTAGATGTTTTTCTAGAACTCCCTAGCTTTCTCCATGATCCAGTGTATGTTGGCAATTTGATCTCTCATTCCTCTGTCTCTTCGAAATGCTGCCTGTACTTCTGGTAGTTCTCTGCTGCAGCCTAGCTTGTAGGATTTTGAGCATCACTTGGCTAGCATGTGAAATGAGTGCAATGGTGCGATAGTTTGAACATTCTTTGGCATTGCCCTTCTTTGGGATCGGAATGTAAACTGACCTTTTCCAATCCTGTGGCCACTGTTGAGTTTTCCAAATTTGCTGGAATACTGAGTGTAGCATGTTTACTGCATCGTCTTTTAAGATTTTGAGTAGCTCAGCTGGAATACTGTCACCTCCTTGTTGTTGCTCAGACTTCCTATTTATTTATTCATTTATTTTTCGATTAATATCCTGCCTTTTTCCTACAAAGGGCTCAAGGCAGCTCACATCATTCTCCTCCTCCATCTTATCCCCACAACAACAACCCTGTGAGGTAGGTTGGGCTGAATGTCTGTGACTGGCCCAAAGTCACCCAGTGGGCTCCATGGCCGAGGGGGACTAGAACCCAGGTCGTCTGAGTCCCAGTCCCAGCTCTTCACCACCGCGCCACACTGGCTCTAAGGCTCATTTGAGGTCACATTCCAGGATGTCCGGCTCAAGGTCAGTGACCACCCCATCATGCTTATCAGGGATGTTAAACTCTTTCTTGTATAGTTCTTCTGTGTAATCTTGCCACCTCTTCCTAATCTCTTCTGCTTCTGTTAGGTCCCTGCCCTTTTTGTCCTTTATCATGCCCATCTTCGCATGAAATGTTCCCTTCATATCTCCAATGTTCCTGAATAGATCTCTGGTCCTCCCTATTCTATTGTTTTCTTCTATTTCTTTGCACTGTTCATTTAAGAAGGCATTCTTATCTCTTCTAGCTATTCTCTGCAAATCTGCATTCAATTGGGTGTGTCTTTCTCTTTCTCCCTTGCCTTTCGCTTCCTTTCTTTCCTCAGCTATTTGTAAAGCTTCCTGAGACAGCCATTTTGCTTTCTTGCATTTCTTTTTCATTGGGACGGTTTTAGTTGCTACCTCTTGTACAATGTTGCGAACCTCTGTCCATAGTTTTTCAGGCACTCTGTCTATCAGATCTAAGTCCTTAAAACTATTTGTCACCTCTACTGTATATTCATCAGGGATATGATTTAGGTCATACCCGAGTGGCCTAGTGCTTTTCCCCACTTTCTTCAATTTAAGCCTAAATTTTGCAATGAGAAGCTCATGATCTGGGCCACAGTCAGCTCCTGGTCTAGTTTTTACTGACTGTACAGAGCTGCTCCATCTTTGGCTGCAGAGCACATACTCCATCTGATTGACTGTCTGGTGATGTCCATGTGTACAGCTGTCTCTTGGGTTGTTGGAAAAGAGTGTTTGCTAAGACCATCGTATTCTCTTGACAAAATTCTACCAGCCTGTGCCCTGCTTCACTCTGTACTCCAAGGCCAAACTTGCCTGTTATTCCAGTTATCTTTTGGCTTCCTACTTTAGCATTGCAATCCCCCATGATGGTAAGGACATCATTTTTGGGTGTTAATTCTAGAAGGTGTTGTAGGCCTTCATAGAACTGGTCAACTTCAGCCTCTTCAGCACCAGTGGTTGGGGCATAGGCTTGGACTTGGACTGCTGTGATGTTGAATGGTTTTCCTTGGATTCGAACTGAGATCATTCTGTCATTTTGGAGATTGTATGCCAGTACTGCTTTTCCTACCCTTTATTGACTATGAAGGCTACTCCATTTCTTCTGAGGGATTCTTGCCTGCAGTAGTATACCTGATGGTCATCTGAATTAAATTCACCCATTCCTGTCCATTTTAGTTCACTGATTCCTAAGATGTCGATGTTCAGTCTTGTCAGCTCATGTTTGACCACATCCAGCTTGCCTTGATTCATGGATCTTACATTCCTGGTTCCCATAGTGTATAGATCTTTACAGCATCGGACTCTCCTTTCACCACCAGATACATCAGCAACTGAGTCCTTTCAGCTTTGACCCAGTCGCTTCATTCTTTCGGGCGCTACTAGTACTAGCCCTCTGCTCTTCCCCAGTAGCATATTGGACACCTTCCGACCTGAATCGTTTTGCCCTTTAGAACTGTCCATGGGGTTTTCATGGCAAGGGCACTGGAGTGGGTTGCCATTTCCTTCTCCAGTGGCTCACGTTTTGTCAGAGCTCTCTGCTATGACCTGTCCGTCTTGGGTGGCCCTGCACGGCACAGCTCAGAGCTTCATTGAGCTGCGCAAGCCCCTTCGCCACGGCAAGGCAGTGATCCAGGAAGGATCCCTCCCTAAAAGGTGTGAATTGGAAAACCATTTCACATGCAGACGTGCTGTGTCCGCTTGTGCTCAGAGCTTGCACAGCCTGCCCTGGGCCGCCCTTGCCAAAGCAAATCAAGCGAAGGCAGAGTCTCCTGCCTGCCTGGGATCGCAGGGGCACCTCCTTGTTCCCGTTCCCACTTCAACAGCCAGACAAAGGGAGCCCTCGCCAGCCAACTGTGATGCCCAAGGAAACGCACCTTCCCTGCGGTTGCAGCAGTTTGGCTTTGCGGAAGAGACCGATGAGCCTGAGCTCTGCCACGACGGAGCCGCCGGGAGTGGAGCTGGGTCCCACTGGGGTGCCTGGCCAAGGCCAGGGCCCTCTTTGGAGCGTGTGCAGGGCCCCCGATCCAGCGGGGCCGACGTACCGCGTTGTGACAGAGGAGCCTGCACATCACTCCCCGCAGGGGACTGCCACCCTCACAGTGCGAAGTCAAGCTGCGGGTGCTCCCCCGCCCTCCTTGGGCCCTCGGAGCTCAGCCCAGAGGCAGGGGCTGCGTGGTGCCTGGGCCCCGGTGCCCTCCCGCACCCTGCGAGAGGCCCCCACCCCCGGAAGCCACCCCCGCGCGTTTACCTGAGCGGGACCCGGATGGCGATGATTCGATCGATCGCAATGGCCAGGAGGCTGAAGATGGAGCTCTGCGTCAGAACCAGGACGAAGCAAGCGATGAAGAGGCAGCCGTGGAAGAAAGCACAGAAGCCGGTGCTGATGGCGATGGCGAACGGGACCGCCAGCACCCCGACAGCGATGTCTGCCACAGCTAAGGAGACCACAAAGTAGTTGGTGGCATTCTGCAGGTTGCTGTTCAGGCAGACGGCCCAGCAGACCAGGACGTTGCCCAGCACGGCCAGGAGCGCGATGGCCAGCTCCAGCACCACGTAGACCACGTCCGCGGGGAAGCCGCCCTCCTCCCGCGCTTGCATGGCGCGGCCGGCCCGAGCGGCTCCCGGAAGCCCCCGCGTCCATGCCTGCAGGGCAGCAGGCAGCTGGCACACCCAGTGGGCTCGCCCCTCAGCGGGAGCAGGGCACGCAGGCGAGCTGGCAGGGGGCCGGGGCCGGGGCCATGCTCCAGACACGCGCAGGCTCCCCGCGGGCCTGCCGCACCGCAGCCTCCTGCACGCCCAGGCGGCCGAGCTCTTGGCGACGGTCACACTTCCCGCCGAAGCAGTGCAGTCCTCCAGCCGTTTCCTGCCTTCTTCACCACAACTCCCTGTGTGGCTTGTTCCTCGGGTCTCCTCTGAAGGGGGGACTGCAGGCCAGGATTCTCGGTTGCTGCTGGTACCCCCGTTTCTGCCTTGAAGGGGAGATGGGAGGGAGGAGCACATTTAGGTCATTCTCTCCCTAAAACCACCCCCAGAACTGCAGCAATCAAGCAAATGAGCCAGCAAACAGTCCTAGAGCAGCAGCCGGACAGGGTCATCGCACGGAAGCGGCTCAACCAGAAATGCGAAAGCTCAAACCACCACCTGAGTTTAAATTCAAATTCTGTGCCTTTCGAACATTCTCTGTTCACTTCATAGAAACATAGAAACAGAGCGAGTCAGAAGGGGCCTCCCGGGCCATCTAGTCTGACCTCCAGCACCAGCCGGCTCCACTCACAACATGCCCACCATGTGCACGTCCAGCCTATCCTTGAACACCAGCACCGATGGGGCCTCAACGACCTCCCGTGGAAGCCCATTCCACACCCTCGGGGTCCTAACTGCCAGGAAGTGCTTCTTGGCATCCAAATGGAACCTTGGCTCCCTGAGCTTTGCTCCGTTGGAGCATGTCCTGCCTTCTTCTGCAAGGGAGAACAGGTCTCTACCCATCTCCATGTGACATTCGTGCTCCATGAGGCCTCAAAAATGGAGGCCAGCGGGCGTGAGAGAACCCCTGCCAACTCTCTAAGTACTCTCGGGTGTAACCCGTCAGGGCCTGGCGTCTTTGTAATGTCCAATGCCCTGAGGAGCCCCTCAACTTCAAGGGGGGGTGACTCTAATCTGTGCCCCTAAGTCCCCAGCCTCATCTAATCTCCTATGCGGATATCCCCCGTCCTGCTTTGGGGAGAACACAGAGGCAAAATAGTCATTTAGCATCTGTGCCTGTTCCCTCATATCAGTCACTGGATCTCCTTCCTCCTTATTTAGTGGTCCCACCACTTGTCTCCCCTTCCTCTTCCTATTTACATGCTGAAAGAAGCCCTTTTTGTTGCTCTTGATATTCCTGGCAAGTCTCAGCTCGTAATCAGCCTTAGCCTTGCAAAGAATCCTTCTGCAATGGGCCTCCTCCTCCCGGTATACCCTTTTGTCTATTTCCCCCAGTACCCATTTCCTACGGAGGTTCCTCTTTCGTCTAATCCCTCTAACCACCTCCTTTCTCATCCATGGTGGCACACTCCTCCGCCTCCCCACCTTACTGACTAGAGGTATCGTCAAGGCTTGTGCCTCCAAAACCTCCCTTTTGAGTGCCATCCACCCCTCCTCAACTCACTTACCTTCCAGTAACCTATCCCAGAAGACTTTCCCCAGTCTGGCCTTCAGTTGGCCAAAGTTGGCCCTCTTGAAGTCCCAGCTTCTAGTGCTCGACCTGCTGCACGTCCCCATTCCTCTGATCTCAAAGCAAAGGATGGAGTGATCACTCGCATCCGGAGCTCCCCAATCTGTACCCCATCTATCAGCTCCTCCCTGTGGGTCAAGACCAAGTCAAGGGTGTTTCTCCCCCTCGTCGCCTCTCGGACCCTGTGTGAAAAACCTTCCCTCTATAGCTTCTAGGAAGTGATGTGACCTGGCTGTCACCGCCGAGTGAGTCTCCCAACTATTATCTGGGAAACTGAAATCTCCCTTAATTACTGTGTCTCTCCCCCAAGATATCCTGAGAATCTGGCCTGTCAGGACACCATCCAGAGTCTCAAGTTTACCTGGAGGGCGATAACATACCCCCACTGTCAGGTCTCTTTCCCTGTCAAGTTTCACCCAGACTGCCTCTACTGAATCCCCATCTGTGCTGCATTCTATCTCACTGCATCTTATCCCTTCCCTGATGTATAAAGCCACGCCCCAACCTCTCTTTCCCTTCCTGTCTTTTCTAAAAAGGTGATACCCCTCTATGTTCACAGAGGGGTATGACTTGCCTTTCATTCCACCAAGTTTCTGTGATTCCCACCAGGTCATACCCTCCTATTCCCAGGAGAGCTTCAAGCTCTTCCTGCTGATTACCTGCTTCACTGATGCCAATACCGCCGGCTGTAAAATCTTCCTGGCCTGCTAGTCACAAGCAACAGCCTTGACTGGATGCAGAGAGCTGAGGCCTCTCGCCTCGCTCCCGGGCATCTTGTCCAGCCACAGACATGAAGCGACGGGAAGGCGGCTGCCTGGTCGCAGGCGGAGGTGGCCAGGGTCTTCCACCAGCCAGATCCTGCAGGCTTTCGGCAATCATGGGAACTGCACCAGCCTCTGTTTGCATCCCACTGGAGGAGTCTGAAGCTCCCCGGTTCTGTCCCCACTGCCTCAGCGGTTATTATGAAAGGATACGAGGAAAGCAGTGGTGGGAGACAAAGAGAGAGACAAAAGCGAGAGCTTTTTCCTCAGGTTGGGAGAAGGGGAAGGAAACAGACCCCTCCCCCCCTTTCTGCCCTAATCTCCACCCCTGCGTGTCTCCATCTTTCTGTCCTGCAGGCTTACCTGTACGGCTATTGCATGACTATTGTCTCCTCAGCATTGCTTGTCCGTTTTTGTTTGACAAAGCCAGGTCACTTCTCCTGCTAGTTTGTCACTCTGTTGCTCATTTCCTGCAACCCCTTTGGAATATCTCAGTGTTATCAACCTGCGCATAACACTTCTGTGTGTTTACATGGTTTCTAAGTTCTCCTCAGTTAGCAAAAGAGTGAGAGTAAGTTGATCAGTTTGGAGCAAAGCAAACTGGAGCGCAAACTGGAATCAGGCAGGAGTCAACTTGGTCCCTCCAGGGGGGCGGGGGCACCTGAACAGCCACCTTCCCACTCTTGGCCTCTCTGCCTGCCACACAATAGCTGGTCCACATGTCCGGCTGGTCCACCAGGGCTCGGACACCACCTGCCTCCCTGGCCTGGCTGAGCCCAGCTCGAGGCTGCCCTGCTCTTCCTGAGTCGGCAAGACTCGGGGGACAAAACAGGCCTGGGGGAGCCCAAAGGCCTGTGGAGTCACTTGGCTGCTCCACCCCCCTACCAGCTCGCCCCGCTGCTTCCCATGGGGAAACCTGTGCACACCTGGCCTCCTCTGGAGAAGATCCCGGAGAACATGGCTTCCCTCCCTGAGCTGGATGCACTGGCTGAGGGCCCGGCACTCCGCAAGGGCAGGGGAACATCATACCAGCATGGCGGGCCATGCGGCACACTCCCTGCAGAGCACGGCTCACCCTGTCGCTCTGGTCCCGGGAAAGAAGCTGCTTCCACTCGGCTCGCCTGCAGCTTCCCTTCCAATGCCAGCAGGAGGACGAGGTGCCTTGGGCCCTCTGCTGGAGAGGCCACTGGTGGCTCCTGGCCAGCCAGCCGGCCGGCCAAGCAGCATAAGCTTCTGCCCAGGTGCCCTGCCCTGTCCCGGAGCCTGGCCTGGCTAGGGGAGCCCTGGCTCAACGGAGGCGCGTGGCTCCTGTGCTCCAGGAGCGGTGCGCAGCATGGCTGGTCCCTCCTCAGGCAGAGCCGAGCAGCCCGCCTGGGCTGGAGCGGCTGTGGGGCTGCGGAGAAGCAGCGGCCAGGCACCTCTTCCGGCTGGAGTCTTCTGGGGGCTGTGAGGAGCCGCCTGCAGTGGGGCCTCAAGAGGGCTGGGGCACCGCTTCCTCAAGGAAGGCTCCGCTTCTGCCCCTGGTTGCCAGTCCCTGCAGGCCATGCCAGGCTGGAGGGCCAAGGGCCCGGCAGCAGAAGCGGCGCCAAACGGCCCTGGAATGCCTTGGCATCCCCCACAGCCCCGAGTGCAGAGCCAGGGGTGGGGCAGCCCCCTCAACCCCACGCCTGGCCCCTTGCCAGGCCCCTTGCCAAGTCTTCGGGTGCTAGAGGAGCCGCGTGATACTCTGGAGGCAGCCACAGCCAGGCCTCAGCGGAAGCAATGGAGACCCGAGACAGTGGCGAGGCGCCCAGCCAAAACCTGCTCTCAGGGAGGCAATCTAATCTGGGGGCTTTCGGCTAATCCTTCTGGGGCAAGGGGAGTGGCAGTAGCCAAGGACCGGCCGGGCAGGGCTGCCTCCGCATTCTGCCTGCACAGGAAGACGGCAGCCCCGGAGGCGGAGGGCCCTGCTCAGCAGCCCCCTGCTGAGGACAAGAGAGGCCCCTGGGGAGCCTGGCCAGGCCAGGAGGCCCGGCTGCAGCGATCCAGGAATCCAGTGAGGGGCTTCTCATGCCAGTGCTGCCAGTGGTCCCTGGCAGGGCTGGGCTACCTCCTCCCCAAAGGGCCAGGCAGCACGGTGCTTTCTCACTGCAGCAATCCATCCGGCACAGCAAAGCCCACCGGGAAAGGCAGGCAGCATCTCCGGTAGAGGCAGTGGGTCAAAGCACAGTGCCCCACCTTTCGGGTGGGGGGGCAGCTGGGTGTGCAGGGGGAGAAGCAGAGCCAGCTAGCAGGGGGCAGCCGTGGGTGGGTGTGCCTGGGGCTCTGCTCAGGGCCACATTTCTTGCAGTGCAGCTGAGCGGTGACCCTGCCAGAGCAACAAGCTCCTTGGCTCCCGTGCTGGAAGCCCATCTTCTCCACTGCCGCTCTCATGCCAGCTTCTGTGCGCCTGCCGCTCCCGGGCCGCCCCTCGCCCTCAGCATGGACTGTTCCACCGCGCCTCTCGGCCTGGACCACCACTCCGGACTGCAGTGTCCCTCCGAGGACGGGCAGAGAGGGGCCTGCAGCCTCCTCTGGGCCGCTTTCTGGCCTTGCATCGCTTGGAACGCCCTGCAGCTCCTCCAGGTCCGTCAGGCAGCCCCCTTTCCCCAGCCTCACGGCCACAGTGAGTGGGCCTGGCCTACACAGCCCCCAGGCTCCATGCAGCCAGGGCTGCTGCTCCCACAAGCGATCGAGCCAGGGCCAGCCTCCCCTCTGCTCCCCTCAGGCCAGCTGCTGCCATCCAGGGCGTGGGGGACGTGGGCACCTGCTCCCACTCCTGGCTCCAGCCTGGCCCAAGACCATGGTGCTGCGCCCCGGCTTGTCCTCAGCTGCCGCTGGCCCAGCGGGGGCACCGGGCCTCCTGGCCCTGCTTCCTCTAGGCCCGGCAAGGCCAAGTGGCTGCCTCCACCGCAGCCCCCTTGGCACGACTGTGGTGCGGCACATCGCCAGACACGGGGACTAACCTCGACAACACGCCACAGCTGTCTGGGTGAGCTTACAAGTCACCACGGGGCGGGGGGGACCTATAACCCCCTCCCATGGAGCAGGGAAGTTCAGACGACATGCTAAGCGGGCATCCTAGTCACCCCCTGGTTTGCATGATCGGTGGCCAGTGGCATAGCCTAAACAAGCCACTGTGGCTTGCAGGGCGAGGGGCCTGCATATTCGGGGAGAGAAGGGGGTAACAATGGCCTTGAATCCACCCCAGAGTGGGACAAGCGTCATTGCTCAGTCATCCTGGATCTTGTGCAGATGATCCGGGACACTGAAAATTGCAACCTAACTATACAACATAACCGCTACAGCAATAGGGCAGTGCAGCCCATGACTTGGGGAGGTGATGGGCTCCCCCAGCTGGAGGCCTTCACGATGCCGCTGGGCAGCCACTGGAGGGGGGTTAACTGGGAGCCGTGTGCTGACCCTATGTTGAACCTGATGGCCCCCTGGCCTCTTCTAACTCTACTGAGCTACGATTCCATAAAGATTAGTACAATATATCAGGCTCGGCAGTACCAAACACCCGGGAAATGATTTCCTGGAGTTTAAAGTGGACTCCCACCAATAGCCCGCCTGGAGTGGTACTACAGTCAAAATGGTTTCCTGGGTTTGGGTTGGGTCAGGATCCCTTCCGGCTCTTCCAAACGTCTTCGCTGGCACTGTTGGTGCAAGCCTGAGAGGCCAGCCCTCCTCAGAGGTGACAAGGCCGGCAGCGCCGGTCTCAGCGGGAGCTGGCAGGCGCAGGGGCACCGCGGCAGGCGGGACCACCCACCCTGCTGTCCCCACGGCCAGAGCCCGGGTGAGCGGGCGCTGCCGGTGACACTGAGATGCCTGCTTGCACTGGAGCAGGAGGTCAGGCTGTGCTAGAGCCGGATCGGCAATGGAGGCAAGAGCTGACTTTGCTTGCTAGAGGCAGTCCAAGGGTTTCCCCCGACATCTGATGGGGGAGTGGATGCTGAGGACATGGACCCCGTCCTGGGCTCAGCCCACCTACATGCATAAGCCATCGGCCATCAGTCCCCAGAGGCGCTTCCTCAGCCCAGGTGGGCATTGGATCTCCGAAACTGCTCCTTGTTCCCCTGGGCACATCCTTAAGAGAAGCTGTTGGCTGGATTCCCACGTGACTCTGGAAAGCTTCGAACACCCGATGTCACAGCAGACAAGCAGGTGGGTTAGGTGTCCAAATCAGACTGCAACAGTTCTTCCTGGGAGCAACCGGGGGGGGGGTCTTCCAAGTAAGCTTGCAACTGCCTTGCCCCACTTGCAGGAGTTGATGGGGCCCCAGAGTCGTTGCTTCCCATTTGCAGCCCCCTTGTGCCCCTCACCAGCCCCCCGTCCTTTTCTTTTGCACATACACAAAGGCACACGGGAGGAACGACGGAAGAGCCGCAGCAGGCCGAGGGGGTGGAGGTGCCAGGAAAGGGCCGGGCGGGCCTCCCGCCCGAGTGTGCCAGGCGAGGTGCAGCACGTCCCGCCTGACCAAGGGCCAGAAGGCGAGGCCGGGAGGGCCGGCAGCCCAGCGATCGCCTCCTTGGCCTCTTCCAAACCGCGCGCCTGCCGCTGTTGGAGCTTGCGAGGGCAGTGCAGGGACCAGGGGCGAGAGGCCCCACCTGGGGGGCAGCCTCCTGAAGGACAGTGTCCGGGGGCGCCATGGTAGCCACATCATCATCCTTGCGGCCTTTCCAGCGGCTCCGTACTTGGTCTGCCTCAGAGCTGCTTCTGCTGCAAGTCACAGGGCTGCTTCCGGGAAAGGTTCAGGGGCGCTGGCTGAGAAGGCTCCCCCGGCCGTGGCCCCCCATCAGAGAGTGCCATCTGCTGCCCCACGTGGCGAGCCACTTCCAGGCACATGGGGAAACGCTCCCTCAGGAGCGCCCCCCCCCCCCGGCCTGGTGCTCCCCAGGGATGGACTTCCAGGGCCTGACGCATCCGGGGGCCTTCCGCTGCCTCAGGGGCGGCACTCCTGGACCCAGCCCCATGCATGCAGGTGCCAGCCACAGCTGGGGGCGCTTCCTGTGGGGGCTGCTCTGTCATCCCCTGACCTCACCCTGAGCAGCTGTGTGGTCAGCAGACCCCACATGGGAACAGGGCAGGGACTGCTGGAGGCAAGGGCAGCCCCGGGCGGCTTTCAGAAGTGGCCTCAGTACCGCATGGGGCAGAATCAGCCCTGGGCGCAGCCCTCTGCACTCTGCCTGTGCCCCATGGCAAGCCAGAAGCCGACCCACCTCACGGGCAGGGGCTGCTCACCAGCGCCCCACTTATTCCATTCTGCCGCCTTTGGTGAGGGGCTCTGCTTTTGGAAGTCCAAGCAAACAATGTCTCCTGGATCGCCCATCCACATGCTGGTGGCCACTGTCAAAGAACTTCAACAGATCAGTGAGACAAGACTTCCCTTTGCGAAAGCCATGCTGATTTTTTTTTTTAAAGCAAGATTTGCCCCTCTATTTGCTTTCAAGAAGCTTACCCAGAACAGACGATACGTTAACTGTAATTTCTCAGCTGTCCCCAGGATCCCTTTTTAATAGTTGGTGTTTAAAAATTTGCCATTCCCCAGTCCTCTGGTACAAGGGCTGATTTTAGGGACATTTAAAATATTCCAGTAAGAAGGGCAGCAATTCCACACCTGAGTTCTTTGACAACTCTAGGATGGATCCCGTCTGGACTGTGCGACTTGCTGACTTCCGGTTTTTCAGGGAAGTTGAGGGCTTCAAGCGCTGCCGCTGCCCCCTCTTCCAGGACGCAGCGGGCACTGCTACTTGTAGCCACTGTGGTAGGTCATTGGCTTGCTCAACCCAGTCCCTGGCAAGGGCCTGACAAGCACGAACCACATGCCGAGACCTGGCTTTTGCCCGCGGCTTCCGCACAAGCAAACGCTTCAGGGCCAACTCAGTGCGCTGTAGAGGCAGGAGGAGAGCAGCAGGGCACGGCCAGGCTGACGACGGAGCCGCGCGCTCAGCATGCCGCACACGGGGGGCCGGCAGTGCTCCCTCGTCCCGAACGCTCCTGACCACCCAGACGAGAATTCCCCTCTCGCAAGTGGATCAAAGGAGGGGTCAGGGCGCCCTGAAACTGACGCTTGGTGGCTGCAACTGGATGGTGAACTGGCTGCACCGCTGACCTCTCCAGGAAGGGGCACATCACTTCCCCTGCGCCTCCCACATTTCACTTTGGCTATGCAGGGAGGTGAACACACATCACACTACACAGTTGGACCCCCCCACAGTTAGAAGCCAGGCGTTAGTTAGCTTTTGCCTCACAGCACACAAGAAAATTTGTCGGATGAGATGCCCTGACTTACCAACCCAGAAACTAAGCGAGTCAGAAGTGGCCTCCTGGGCCATCTAGTCTGACCCCCGGCTGCAGCTGGCTCTGCTCATGACATGCTCACCATGTGCATGTCCAGCCTATCCTTGAACACCCGCACCGATGGGCCTCAATCACCTCCCGGGGAAGCCCTTTCCATACTCCAGGGGTCCTAACTGTCAGGAAGTGCTTCCTGGCATCCAACCTGAAACTCAGCTCCTTGGGATTTGCCCCACTGTATCATGTCCTTCCCTCCACCACAGGGGAAGACAGGACCCTCTACCTTGTGACACCCCTTCAATCTCCTCTTCTGCAAGCTGAAAAGTCCCAGTTCCCTCAGCCTTATCTCATATGGCATCCCCCCTCCCCCAATCCAGCCACCATCCTTGTGACCCCGTCCTGAACTGAGTCCAGCCTATGTCCCTCTTGAAATGTGGAGCTCGGAACTGGACGCCGTACTCCTGTTGTGGGTTCAACCAGAGTTGTCCAGAGTGGTAACAGCACCTCCCTAGACCTGGAAGCCATGCTTCTGGCCATGCGTTCGCCTCCTTAACTGCCACATCACCTGTTGGCTCATGTACAGCCTGCTATCAAGAAATACGCAAAGATTCTTTCAGAAGTGCTGCTCCCATCCCAGAGCTCCATCCCAGAGTCATAGAAGAGCTAGCGGAGGAACTCTCAGAGACACTGGCTATTATCATTGATAAATCTTGGAAAACAGGAGAAATGCCAGACGACTGGAGAAGGGCTAATGTTGTCCCTGTCTTCAAAAAGAGGAAAAAGATGAACCTGGGAACTATAGACCAGTTACTATGAAATCAATCCCTGAATAAATTCTGGAGCGAATTATTAAAAAATCCATCTGCAAGCATCTTGAAGAAAATTCAGCAATTAATAGAAGCTGACATGGATTTATCAAAAATAAATCCTGTCAGACTAATTTAATCTCATTTTTTGACTGGGGAACCTCCCAGATGGACAGAGGGAACACTCTGGACATAATCTACCTAGACTTTAGCAAAGCTTTTGACATAGTGCCACAAGACATTCTGAGAAGCAAATTAGCAAAACCTGGACTAGATGGAAAAACTAAAAAAATTAGGTGGATCTAAAATTGGCTGCTAAATCGGAAACAAAGAATGCTCATCAATGGCACCTTCTCAAATTGGTTGGAGGTAACTGGTGGGATGCTGCAGGGTTCAGTCATGGGCCCAGTGCTCTTCAACAGTTTTATTAATGATTTGGATGAGGACGAACAAGAAAAGATAATCAAATTTGCAGATGATACAAAACTGGGTGGAATAGCAAACACCTTAGAAGACAGAATAAAGATCCAGGGAGATCTTGATTAACTCGAACACTGGGCTCAAACCAACAAAATGAGATTCAGTAAGGACAAGTGCCAGGTCCTCCACCTACGAAAAAGAAACCACATGCATAGATACAAGATGGGGAATACGTGGCTCAACAGAACTGAAAAAGAAAAAGATCTTGGAGCAGTTGTGGACAAAAGGCTAAACGTGAGTCAACAATACAATGCAGCCGCCAAAAGGGCAAATGCTATTTTGGGAGCCATTAACGGAAGAAGTATTACTTCCAAATCACGAGAATTAGTAGTTCCTCTATACTCCTCACTAGTCAGACCTCACTTGGAATACTATATTCATCATTTATCAGATGCAGTGTGTTGTGTGCAGTTTGTTGTATATGGTTGCTTTGTTAGTTGGTTTTTTATTTTGTGAAAGCCATCCAGATACTTTTTAATATTGGACAGCATATAAAAACTTTAAATAAATAAATAGTAAGATTTAAGAAAGATGCATAAAAATTAGAAAGCTTTATCGGCAGGGAAAGCTTTATGGGCAAAGGAGGCAGGGAAAATGATCCAGTGTTTGGAAACACAGCCCTCTGGGGAGAGATTGAGAGAAGTGGGCATGTTCAGCTTTGAGAAGATTGAGGGGGGACATGATATCCCTCTGTAAGTACCTCAAAGGCTGTCACAAAGAGGAAGGTCAAGATCTCTTCTTGCTGATGCCAGAGTGTAGGACTCGGAATAATCAGTTCAAGCTGCAGCAACCCAGATTCAGGCTGGACATCAGGAAAAGCTTCCTCACAGCCAGAGCAATACAACAGTGGAACCAGCTGCCTAGAGAGGTGGTGGGCGCTCCCACACTAGAGACATTCAAAGTGAAACTGGACAGCCATCAGAGTGGGATGGTATGACTTGGTATCCTCCAACAGGAGGGGTTTGGACTTGATGGTCTTCAAGGTCCCTTCTAACCCTACTGTTCTATGCTTCTATTATTCTTTCCATAGTCTTTTCTACACTGGATGTAAGCCTAACTGATCTGAAATTACCCATGTCCCCTCTACTACCATTCTTGAAAATTAGGACCACTGATGCCACCCTCCAGTCCTGTGGAAACCGACCCCGTTCTCCATGAGGCCAGTTCTGAGCTCCATGTTACAGGAAGGATATAGCCAGGTTAGAGTCAGTGCAATGTAGGGCCACAAGGTTGGTGGCCGGTTTGCAGGGAATGCCGTATGAGGCGAGACTGAGGGAACTGGGTCTCTTCAGCCTGGAGAAGAGGAGACTCTGAGGGGATCTGTTGGCGACATACAGGTATGTGAGGGGGTGTCAATGTGAGGGGGTGTCACATGGAGGTGGGAAGAGACCTGTTCTCCTCTGCAGAGGAGGGCAGGACGCGCTGCAATGGAGCAAAGCTCAGGGAACCAAAGTTCCATTTAGATGCCTGGAAGCACTTCCTGACAGTCAGGACCCCGAGGGAGTGGAATGGGCTTCCACGGGAGGTGGTTGAGGCCCCATCGGTGACGGTGTTCAAAGATAGGCTGGACATGCACATGGTGGGCATGTCGTGAATGGAGCCGGCTGGAGCTGGGGGTCAGACTAGATGGCCCGGGAGACCCCTTCTGACTCGCTCTGTTTCTATGTTTCTAATCTTTGTAGCAAAATACAAGTGCAAGTATTTTTCCCCATTCTTGTTTCAGAAGTCCTCTTTCTGCTACTTCTATAGTACATGCAGCATATTTGTAGACTAGGTATCATCTGAAGATCAGGAAAAAGTGATCAAGGCAAAAAAAAAAAAAAAAAAGAACTGTGTATACTTCTGGAAGTGTACTATCAATAGCTGATGTATCCTGACAGGAAGCTGTTAAATTACTAAAATGATCATACCATTTGCCAGCAAACATTATTCAAGGAAGCCTCTTTTAGGGTCAGAAAATGAGCATGTAACAGAATGTGTCCAAAAAAATCAACAAAACACTCCAACTTGCAGTGCTTACAAATGCACGAGCAAGTGTGCAGGGAGAAGGACTCACAAGGGAAGACCTTCCACGCTATTGCATTCTAAGCCACTACATGTGTGTGTGCCAGCTGGACACTAAGGAAAGCTGCCTGGCGGAAAATTGGTGTATCTGGAAAACTGCGCGGGGGGGGGGCTTTGAGGATGCCCTTGACAAAGCTGGAGCTGCCATTCTTGGGCAGACCACAAGAAGGCAAAACCCAGTGGAGAAGGCAACCGCACTAGGGAAAGTCAGAGGCGGAAGACAAGATGGACTGACTCGATAGCAGTGCTGTGAAGGACAGAACACTTTGGAGGGAGTTCATTGGAGCCGCCAAACACCGACGACCCCTTGATGATCCAGAAGAACAGCAGCACCTCAGTCGGGTTTCTTGCAGAAGCACAGAAACAGGAGAGAACACATACACTGTGGGGAATATCAGCTTTTACGTGGGAGAAATTGGCTGAATAGTAGGAGAACGAACATCATGACTGCAAAAGAATGGGCGTTTACTGTTAACCACAAAGAAAGTGCAACTGTGAAAGGCTTCACATACCTTGGTTCACTTGTCAATTCAAAGGGAGGCGCAGTGGAGAAATTCAAAAATGGCTGA
Organism: Varanus komodoensis; assembly: GCF_004798865.1. Classification (NCBI taxonomy): domain Eukaryota; kingdom Metazoa; phylum Chordata; class Lepidosauria; order Squamata; family Varanidae; genus Varanus; species Varanus komodoensis. The sequence goes on from NW_025336010.1 coordinate 399,495, forward strand.
GGCTTTGAAGGGCAGGAACTGGAAAAGGTAATCAAATGTAAGGGTGTTTCACTAGAGAACAAGGCAAGGCTCATTCACACGACTGTATTCCCGATCACTTCGCATGAGTGTGCAAGCTGAAGAAGGGCAGCTGGAAGAATACACATGTCTTCAGGGCATGGCGCTTGTGAATACCCCAGACGGACAGAAAGACGAACAAGAGGGCCTAGATCAAGTCCAGCCAATCAAGCCTTTCCCTAGAAGCAACGATGCAACTGGAGGCGCCATACTTTGGGCACACTGTAAGAAGACCAGGCTGCCTGCACTCAGTAAATCGAAGGCAGAAGCAGAAAAGGAAGACCGAATATGAGACAGGGTGAATCCGTGGAGGAAGCCCCAGCCTCGAGTTTGGAAGAACTGAGCAGGCTGCTAAGGTCAGGACAATTTGGAGGGCAGAGACAACTTGGCAGCGCACAACAACAACTGCATACAGACTATTTGGCGTGGCAAAGTATTTACTCTGCTGCCTGACCGTGCAAGCAACGGGGAAGTGGCCTCGGCAATCATTCATGGGCTAAACGTGCTTCCTAATGACATCATCCAAAAGATCTACAATGTGCAGAAGAAGTTAGAAAACATGCAAAAGTTACTGCTATTATAGCCATGGTCTTCAAGGAGAAACAAGAAGAATGACATGTGAAGAATAAAATCCTGACACAGAACCTGTCAGAGTAGAACAAAGACCTCCTTCAAAAGTTTCTTTAAAAAAACCCCCCAAATTAAGCTCCTCAAAAAACAGACATAGCTGAGCATGTCAAAAGGCCTGGAAGGTGCTTGCTGTGGCTCAGGTGCAGCCCTCCCGGGTGGCCCAAAACCACCCTCTTCAGCAGTCACTGCATGGGAGTCAGGAAGGGCACTTCCATCGCAAGCCACGTACCAGATGGGTAAGATAAAAACAACTGGTTTTAAGAATTTCAAGGGTATCTCCAGTTACAAATACAAAAGACCAGAAAGGGCTTTACTAGCGATAGGAAGAGTGGTGTCGCTGTGGAGTGAAGACGCGGAAGCAAGCAGCTCTGCTGCCGTCGCATTGGACTGGGTGGCAAAGCAGCAGCACCCGAGGCCCCGTGGGGCTGGAGAGCAGCTTTCGCCTCTCACGGAAGACAGGACCTTTCAGGGACCCGGCCCAGGAATGCCGCCCGATATCCTGCCAGACCTCTTCCAAGCAACGTGGCGGCACATGGTTTGTGCAGCAAAGCTCCCAACTCCTCCTGCTCCCCACCTCTTTCATATTTATTTGATTAGCTTTATATCCCATCCGTCCTTTTTTAAAGAACTCAAAGCAGCTGCCCTTCTTCTCCCCCTGCTGCTCTCAATCTTAGCCCCACAACAACAGCCCTGTGAGGTAGGTTGGGTTGAAAATCTGTGACCAGTCACCCAGCGGGCCATGGAGTCCAGACGGCCTGAGCGCCAGTCCCTGTGCCGCACTGGCTCTCTTATTCACAGAACCACAGACCAGCAGAGCTGGAAGGAGCCGGGAAGGCTACTGGGTCCAGCCCCCACTGCTGCTGTCGAAACCAAAAAGCAGACTTGATGGCTAACTATTATCTGAACAAACTGTGCTTTACTATGTCAAACATGATACTTTTACGTCAAACAGAATTATATATACAATATACCCCGTGAAATCGCGGTTCAGCTTTCGTGGACTCAGTCTTTCGTGGAATTTTCTGTGTGGCAGCTTGCTCGCAAGGAGATAGGTTTGGACTTGCTTGGAGAAAACGATCTCTGTGCGTGCCCCCCCGCCTCGCCACGCGCACGTGCCCCCCCCAGCCCCCCCGCCTGAGTGCTTGTGTGGAAGGGTGGGATATAAATGCTTGTAATAAATAAATAACTAATAAAATGAAGGCTGATAATAATGCATTTTCTCAGCTTTTATGAAAACTTAAATTTCTTCTGAAAAAAATTTCCCATGCTTTTCTGGAAATTTTAAAATTGCTTCTTGTACACAACCAACCCAGCTTATTGCCACGGCAAATTAGCATAATGTTCACCCTGTACCCACATGTTCAGAGTCACAAAACAGAGGACTGCACACATCAAATTAGCCTCTGAAGTTTCAGCTCTTGAGCAACAGAGAAGTGAAACAAACAAATAAATAAGCCAGGGAGCTGCCCCCAAGGTTTCTGGAAACCAGAATAAGGAAAGTATTGGATTTGGGAAGGGTGGAATGCCAGGCCTGCTCAGCACCCCACATTTCCTTGTGGGGACTCTGACCATGTAAATGCCACTGAGTCGGGGGGGGGGGGGTTCTGCCCTGCCCCCACCGCCAAGCCTGCTTTTGGTTTAACAATCTGGAGAGCTCAAAGGTTGCACGTGCGTTGCCCTTCTGGTTGTGCCAGCAAGGATATTACGCTCCTACGGATTCTGAAATGTATCTTGCATGTGTTGTCCTGAAGCGGCCTCCAGGCGACCAGCTGATGCTCACCCCTGCCAGTCCCCATTCAGCCCCACCAGGCGGACGAGACGCGCAGCTCCAGCGCCAGAGGAATGACCCAGTGGAGTCTGCCACACCTGCTTTTGCCGAGCTTCCTTCCCTGCTTCTCCTCTACATACGCTCCAGGTGGCACTTGTGGTCATGCAGCAGAACCTGGGCTTTGTTCTGCCATGGGAAAAGTATTCTATTCCCCTACCAACAAACAAGCAAGCAAACAGTGCTGTTGACAGTGCTCCACTCTAAAGAACCCATGAGCCCATCATCAACAGAGAATGGTGAATGCACAAGTGCAGGAAAACTCTAAAATGTGGGCTGGAAAAAGCAAGCAGGCATTCCTCGCTCTGCGGCCAGCACGACCTCCCTGCCAAGTCAACAGCGGTTTCTTGAACACACGGCAGGAAATGGCAGCAGCACAGGCTCCTAAGACAGGAACAATCCCAGAGGCACTTCCAAGCCGCCCCCCTCGTGCTCTGCCAAAACATTCCTACTACCAAGCGTCCTCTCTCAGGATGGGGAGCTCAAAGTCCCCACAGGGCTGCGTGGGTGAGGAGCTGCCATTTCTCCTCAACACAGAGGCTTGAATGCAGACGATGTGATGGAGACCTGTTCAGAGGCAACTCTCTGGAGAGAGGCTGCCTGTCCCTTGGAACAGCTGGCCAAGCGCCTTGCCACAGACAGCCTGGAGACATCCTTTGGAAGGATGGCCTGGATGCGGCCCCCCGCATGGGCTTTGCATCGAAGCTCAGCCCCCAGCAGAACAAGCAGCCTCCACCCACACGCGGAAGCTTGGCTGACTACCACAGCAGTACATGCACAGAGGCCCCGTGGACTTGGGCGTCCAGAAGGGAACCCTCTTAACAGCATTTGTCCAGGCAACCCAGAAGCTCCCAGTGAGTTGGAGAGAAGCCCATCGAGTCTGGTCTGTCCCGCTCCACTGTGCAACGCAAGATCCGAGGAGTCTGAGGGGGGCTCCTTGCTCTTGGGGTGCTCCCTGCAAGGCTGAGCCCTGCCTCCTGCGCAGCCCCGTGCCGAAGAGCCACGCCAGAAGGACCCCCTCTGCAAACAGGTCTCTTCCTGGCATCACACACCTCCCTGCAGGCAGCAACCCTTCCTTGCTGGGGATCCTGGGATCTGCAGTCCAGAGCCCCTGGGAGGCATCCATAGGGGAAGGCTGCCCAATGAGGTCGGTCTGTCTGCAGAACGTGCCAAGGGGCTGCCTTCGCAGGAACGTGCAGAAGCAAATGCTTTGTGAGACAAAGCGCCCCTCCTTGGATTGCTCCGCCTCGCTCCGCTGCAGCCCTCTCCCCCCCACCACCTGCATTGCCCCAAGCATCATGAGCCGCCAGAGCCCCCGGCATGCGCTCACGCCAGTGGGAGGCTCGACACAGTGGTGGCGGCAGGCTGGGCCTGTGCACGGCGTGCCCCTAGAAAGGCCTCCATCTGCCCAGGTGCCCCGAGAGTCTTCCCCAGCCTCCCAGGACAGGCACAGAATGCTTTGTCCTCAGTGCACTTTGTTCTTACTTGCCGCATCTCCCGGATGGCCCTCCGTAAACAAGCGCAGAAGCATTTGGCAGGCCGTGTGCTTGAAGCTTCAGTGAGCTCCTGCCCTGAAACAGGCCGGCAGAGCCCTCCCAGGACAGCCCCTGCCCCTCTGCACACACCAGCAGCTCCTCCAGAGAGGAACAGGCAGCCCGGCATGGCCCCGGGCACAAGCAGAGGCCGCTGCCGGCAAAGAGGTGCTGCTGCAGCCCTACAGGGCTGTTTCCCGGAATTTGGAAAATCTCCTCACATCAGTCAAGGAGCTCATCCGGTCTGACCAGTGAGGACGCCCAGACTGACACGGACCATGAAAGCCAGGCTCATCACCCCACAGAGGACTCCCACGGCCTTGGTGAGGAACAGTTTTGGGTGGCCAAATGCTATCCATCTCAGCAGGAAATCTTAGCAGATGTTTATCAGCTTGCAGGGATGAAGTGCCACTCCACAGTCTTCAGGGTGCCATCACCATTTGGGCCATGTAGTTATGGATTTGTGGGACCTGCCTGCTGCCTGGGCAGGGCAATCATGCCCTGAATTGTGGCTTATAAATCACACAGTAAATAGGGCTTAAAGGACACTCAGAATAAGCTGGACAAGCCCCCCCCCCCACACACCCAGCAGGCCTCTTGCACGGGCGGTGCCACAGCCACACACAGCCCAGCGGATGTCTGGACTTCCCTGGGCAGGACTGGACTGGAAGCTGCTTTGGTGGGTCAGCTCTGCTGCTGGCGGGCGCAGAAGGCCCTCGCCACCCCCGCTCGCTGGTCCGCCCTCAGCTGGGGCTGCCGAGGAAGTGCTGCGGGGGGTGGGGGGGGCACACGGCTCCGCGCGACTCTTGCGTGCGCCAGCGCGGACACTTTCCCAGGATAGGCTTTCAGTCACCGAAGTCAAAGCCAGCCCTTGATCTCGCCCCCAAACCAGCCCCCACGTCTGGAGCCCACTTCAGTTCCGCACCTCCCTTCAGTCACATTGATCTGTAACAGCTGAAGCCGATGCGGAAAACCGCCCAACAAGAGTCGGGGGAGGATTCCAACAGCGCGGCTCCTGGGCCGAAGCGGAGCGCCTGAGGTCGGCCAAGGGCAAACCGAGGGGGCGCCCCGGCTGACTTCCGTGGCCCACCCGGGCCCCGCTCCAAAGTGGGCTCGGCGCTGCCCCGCCGCCGGCCCTGCGCCTCGCCTACCCGAACTCCGCGCAGGACGCGACGCGGGAGCGCGGGGCGGCTGCCGGTTTGCGAGCCCGCGGCGGGAGGCTCACTTCTCGCTCCGCGCCGCTCCGGCCCACGGCGCGCGGCCGCCCCTTCGGACCAAGTCAGCGCGCCAAGGGGCGCCCTGACGGCCCAGAGCCGCCCGCTAGGGCAGGGCCAGGGCCGCCTGGCAAGCGGAGCGGATGCTGCGCGCCCTCCGCCTGGGGCTTCGCATCGCCGCGGCCACCCTCGGCCAAGGCTTCGTTGCCCCGCGCGCTCCTCGCGCTTCTTGCTGCGCGCAGCAGCCGCTCCTGGCAGCGGGCAGGGCAGGGCAGGGCAGGGCAGGGCAGGCAGCGGCGCCGTGCCGTCCTTCCTCTTGCCTTCCTCTCCTCGCCCGTAACGGCTCCGGGCGGCGGAAAAGAGCGGGGCGGAGCGGCTCCAAGAAGCGGCAAATAGGGCTCCTCGCGCGCGCTCGGCTCCCACTCCTCGGAGCCGCCGCCGCCGCCGCCTTTGGCCACGAAGAGCCTCGCTCGAAGCTGCCGGGGAGCCAGCGCAGTCCCTCTGCCCGGCCGTCCCGCCGGAAACGGCGCGCTGCACGGGGTCCTCCTGCAGGTGCGCGGGAGGGTCGTGCCGCCCGCGCGCCTTCGACGCCCGCGCAACGTACCTCCCCGCGTCCCCTGCTCCGACGGCCACTCCTTCCTCGAACGCGCTCCCCGCTCGGCCGAAAAAGCGTCCCGCGAAGTCCCGAAGGGAGCAGCTCACTTGCCCTTTCCCGGCGCGCCCCGACTTCGCCGCCTCGCCTCGACCGAGCTGCGCTTCCTTCGCCGCCCTCGTCCGGCTCCGGCGGGGCGCAACCGCCGCGCCCCCTGCCGGCCCGTCTCCGCCGCGCAGCAGCCCGGCAAGGCCCCCGCGGAAGCTCGCCCTTTCGCCGGCCGGCGCGGCGTGGGCGGGGCGGCGCGTGCCCGCGAATTTGAGGCCAGGGCACGCGGACCCGGCTCAGGCGCCGGCCGGGCCGGTCGGTCGGGAAGGGAGCGCTGTAGCAGCGCCGGAGCTCCCCCTGACCGAGGCGCGGGGTGGCTGCGCGCGCTTCCCGGAGGCATCTGCGGAAGGAGGCCGGGCCTCCTGCCAGGGCCGTTGGGGCTGCAGCCCGCCCCGGTCTGGGTCTGGCCCAGGCGGCCCTTCGCACTCTGTGATCGCTCTCAGCCCCGGGCTGGAGGTTGTTCGGAAAATTGGGGTAAATCCTGTCTGAAAAGCATTACTCCTGTGTGCCTTTGCATTGCGGGATCAAATCCTGCCTTTCTTCTCAAAACCAAGCTGTCACTGTTTAAAATGGCATTCCCCGGCTCCTTTCTCTCACCTTTAGCTGTAGGCCATTTTAGCCCAAATCTACATTGTAAATAGTCATTGTTGGAATTCAGTTTACAATAATCTTTTGATAGCCCAGAGGGCTTCATGTGCCCTGATCATGCAGAATGTTTAGAGTCGAGATAGGGGTCTGAGCTTATCATGAATAGTTTGTAGTAGCTTGAATTTGCATGTCTGAGCAGACCTGGAGATGGGTTCAAGTGTCAATACAGGCAATTAGAAATATTGTAATCTCATTGTTACAGTGTGATTGACTGACATTTCTTTATCTGTTCTGTATGTGATGACCTCAGAATCTTATTGTAATCTCTGCATTCTGTCATCAATTGCCCTGTACCTGTGTACCTATAAATGCCCTGTAGTGGTATTGAAGCTTTTCAGGGAGTTCATCTCTGCTATCCTGGTAATGCATTATCGTGAGTCAACCGGGGGGGGGAACCTGGGCTAGACAATAAAGATGCGGAGGTTCATAACGATTGATCTTTCCTACGACCCCGAGTTTTATTTCCTCTTCTCAAATTGAATTCTGGGATTCTGACAAGGGCCTGGCACTGACACGGCCGTGTGGGGAGCAACTCACGCCCCCAGGCTGGGCTGGGGGGCGGGCATTGGGACTGCTGGCGGCAATAGCTCACATACAGCCTGCCCGTGCTGGCACCCTGGCGCTTCCTTGCCCCTGCCTTCCTCCTGGCCCTGCCACCTCTTGCCCAGGCGAGAGAACTGGCACCTTTCTCAGAAGCCCTTCCCAGGAGCAGGGGACTTCCTGCTGAGGGTCAGTCTTGGCGCAGCACCTTCCTCTGCAAGGGTGAGGGACCCGTCGGGAAGGCCCAGCACAGGCCGACCAAAGGGCACCCAGCATCCCTTGGAGAAGCCCTGTGCATGGAGCGTCAGGTAGCCAGTCTTCCCTTTGAACACCAATGTATATGAAAGCCGAAGTAAATCCTACTGAGTTGATCACAGGCAGCCGGGTATGAGATTGCAGCCCATGCAGATTCAGGACAGGTGAAGTGCTGCCCACTCTTGCCTGAACTTACTAGGGTGTCATGGTCACCTGCAGACTCCCTCATCAGGTGCCCCTGTCCAGCTTTCTCCCAGGAACGGGAGGCTGATGCAAAGACAACGACCGGTTTTGCTGCATGCTTTGGCACCAGACCAGGACAAGTGTGTTCCCCCTTCTCTGCTGAAAGGAATATCTGAAAGAACTTTGAAACAAAGAATTGGCACCTGCATTCTGCATTTTTCCTCCTCTCATCCAATCCCTTTTCCTCTTGTGTTGTGTCTTTTAGGTGGTAAGCCTGAGGACAAGGACTGCTCATTGTTAATCTGTGTACTCTGCTGTGGGGGCCGTTTCGGTTAAAGAGTGGGGCAAAAATGCAGCCAGCAACAAAACCAGTGCGGGGAGAGCCTTTTTGTGCTGTCCCAGCTGTGGAGTGTTTTTTACCTGCCTTTTTCTGTCCTCAGGTAAATAGTACTTTTTGTGGGGCTTTAGTTAGGGCAAAGTGTTAACCTGACGTTACTATTGTTGTTATTTTAATCATTCAAATTCAAATGATCACTATGGTGACTGAGCATGAGCATGATCTTGAGAATGGGTACATCTGTTAATTATGGTAATTAGACCAGGAACCAAAGGTAGTGGCTGAAATGAGAAACTTGAGGAGCTCCAAATTTGCACAGGGGGCTCTCCTGTGTAAATCCTGTGAAAATAAATGGGAGCCGCGCACAAGCTGCCGGTCAGGGGCACAGGCGGGGAGGTGTCGCCCCTTTGCTTTCAGGATGGGCTATAAGTGCACCTGCATGCTGGGGACCCTCAGAGCGGGCAACTCGGTCTTCCCAGCTCGGCAGAAAGCAAAAGCAAGCACAGAAAGCCTCCAGTGGCACGACTCTCGTCTGGCCAAGCCGTGTCCAAAGGCCCTTAACAGAAGGTTCATGAGCAGCCCAGACGGCCGTGTGGACGCTGCTGTGGAGCAGTGCTCATCACTTGGCAATGCGGGAGCCGTCGGAAGCCATGAGAGGCCACTGGTGAGACTCTGCTGATTTAAGGAAGCCCTTTGCTAACTTAGCCCAGGGCTACGTCAGGAGAAGGACTCCACAGCAAAGGTGAGCCGTGCAGCAGTATTTAGTGAGACGCGGGCAAGTCGCAGTTTCCCTCATACAATTCTGCTCGGGACGCTTTGGCCTGGGGAAGGGGGCATTGCCTGTCGCCTTGCACAGCAGCAGGCCCAGCTCTGCCCCAAGAGCCATGGAGCAGCCCCTGACACGGCAGCGGGCCCAGTCCTGCTGAGCATGCAGCACCGCCACTTGAGCAAGCAGCCAGGGGGCTGCCCCGCAAAGGCTGCACTACCAGTGCTGACGGGAGGGTCCTGCGGGAGTGGGCAGTGCAGTCAGGCCTGTGATGGAGCAACAGCCTCTCCTCACCCAGCCGAAAGTCAGACCTACAGTGGGGAGAAGGGAGAGGGGTGCTTGCAGAGTATAGCTGCACTACAAAGCACTTTGCAGGCCTCGTGGAAAATGAGGACTGGAGGGTGGCGTTAGTGGTTCCAGTGTTCAAAAAGGGCAGCAGAGGGGACATGGGGAATTACAGACTAGTTAGCCTTCAGTCCATTGTAGGAAAAAGAATGGAAAGGCTCATAATAGCGAGAGATCTAGTGATGCTAGATAGGGAAGGGAGGCTGGCAGCCACACAACACGGCTTCCGCAAAAACAGGTCCTGCCAGACAAGCCTTGTGGAATTCTGTGGCAAGGTTTCGAGATGGCTAGATGGAGGGGATGCAGTGGATGTGGTTTACCTGGATTTCAGCAAGGCCTTTGACAAAGTGCCCCATGATATCCTGGTGGAGAAACTGAGTTTTGGGATCCACCAAAGCAATGTCCAGTGGATTAGGGCATGGTTGACTGACGGAAAGCAGAGGGTAACCATTAGTGGGGAATCATCTGGATGGCGGCCAGTGACAAGCGGGGTCCCCCACAGCTCTGTCCTGGGGACGATCCTGTTTAATCTTTTCATCAATGACATGGAAGAAGGGGTGACCAGTCTGCTGATCAAATTCGCAGACGACACTAAAACTGGAGCAGTGGCCACAACTGAGGAGCAGGTACTCCAGATCCAAAAGGATCTGGACAGACTATGGAAGTGGGCAGGAGACAACAGGATGGTGTTCAATGTGGATAAGTACAAGGTCTTGCATTTGGGGCATAGGAATAGGTGTCATAAGTACAGGTTAGGAGCAAGTGGCTAAAGAGCAGCACTTGTGAAAGGGACCTCGGGGTATTGTGAGTCTTGTGCTCAGTTTTGGGCCCCTTGTTACAGGAAGGATATAGCCAGGTTAGAGTCAGTGCAGCGTAGGGCCACAAGGTTGGTGGCCAGTTTACAGGGAAAGCCATATGAGGTGGGACTGAGGGAAGTGGCTCTTTTCAGCCTGGAGAAGAGGAGACTCAGAGGGGATCTGTTGGCGACATATAGGCATGTGAGGGGATGCCACGTGGAGGTGGGTAGAAACCTGTTCTCCCCCACAGTGGAGGGCAAGACGCATTCCAACAGAGCCAAGCTCAGGGCACCATTGTTCAGTTTGGATGCCAGGAAGTCCTTTCTGACATTTAGGACCCCAAGGGTATGGAATGGGCTTCCATGGGAGGTGGTTGAAGCCCCAATGGTAAGGGTGTTCAAGGATAGGCTGGACATGCACATGGTAGGCATGTCATAAGCAGAGCAAACTGGAGCCATAGGTCAGACTAGATGGCCTAGGATTCTGATTCACCATGTTTCTAAACCCTGAAAAGGTATCTTAGTCCATGCAAACAGTGCTCTGCAAAATGTCCCCAGGATTTTTTCTTTTAAAGTGAAGAGGAACTAAAGAGCCTCTTGATGCGGGTGAAGGAAGAGAGCGCAAAAGTTGGCTTGAAACTCAACATTAGGAAAACTAAGATCATGGCATCCGGTCCTCTCACTTCTGGCAAATAGATGGGGAAGAAATGGAGGTAGTGACCGATTTTATTTTCCTGGTCTCCAAGATCGCCTCATACAGGGACTGCAGCCAAGAAATCAAAAAATGCTTGCTAAAGCTATGGCAAATCTAGACAGCACACTAAAAAGCAGAGACATCACCCTGCCAATAAAAGTCCGTATAGTCAAGGCTATGGTTTTCCCAGTTGCAATGTATGGCTGTGAAAGCTGGACCATAAGGAAGGCTGAGCACCGAAGGATTGAGGCCTTTGAATTGTGGTGCTGGTGGAGACTCCCTCGAGTCCCTTGGACCGCAAGGCGATCAAACTGGTCAGTCCTAGAGGAGATCAACCCTGACTGCTCTTCAGAAGGCCAGGTACTGAAGATGAAACTCACATACTTTGGCCACCTAATGAGAAGGAAGAAGAAGGGGACGGCAGAGAATGAGGTGGCTAGATGGAGTCACTGAAGTAGTTGGTGTGAGCTTAAGTGGACTCCGGGGGATGGTGGAGGACAGGAAGGCCTGGGGGAATGTTGTCCATGGGGTCGCAATGGGTCAGACACAACTTCATGACTAACAACAACAACAATAAATTACATGCATTTAGCCTGTGCTATAGTACTGCTATCAGTCTCCTGCCTGTTCTTGGAAACGCACGTGTTCTTGCTGGGTATTTAATTCTCTTTCTCTCACAGGCACTGCATGTGCGAGAGGGGAAGGCAAAGGGGGCACAGCAAGCTGCCCCACGGACAAGTTATGCACTGTGTTTCCAGCAGGTAGTCAGGCTGCATGGGTTGCTCTCCCCGCTCAGCCCTTCAGCTGTCCTAGTGTCTTTTGTGGCACCACATGCCCCATGACACACACTTTTGGAGCTCCACAAATGTGTGGTCTTGGTTGTGATTTTTTCCAGCCCAGGAAATGTGCAGACATGCCTTCATAATTAGGTTTTTTAGCATTTCAATTTTATTTCTGTAACTCTCCACAGCATATAAACTGTGCATAAACTTTCAGTGTGGTTTACAGAGTCCATTAAAACAGAAGATAAAAATTCAATAAAAGAATAATAAAATCAGAAAAAATAGTAAAAAGTTTAAAACAGATAAAAACAGCTCATAAAAGCAGAAAAAAACAAGGCAAACAAAATGAAAAAGAATGACTCTGCAAAACACCTGGAGATCCCCCTCAAGCCCCCAGGAGGTGGGTCGGTCCCTAAAAGCCGCAGAAAAGAGGACCGTCGAACCTGGTACTGAAAAGATGACAGGTTCATTGCCAGCCAGACCACAGCAAGGAGGCTATTCCAGTGACGGAGGGCCATCACCAAGCAAGTCCTTGCTGCCACTCTCCACGTTTCCCTCCCTGGTCAAGGCCTTGATCAGGTTCGGCTCTCAGACCCTGGGATTGAACTGATGAGAGGCCTGCTGGCCAGACTGCCAACAGGTGGCTGCCGCCCATTGCCTCTTGGACACTGGAAGGCACAGGCACACCTGCGGTGCCACGGGACGGGTAATGATCTTCCTCTTCGCAGCGCAGCTCTCATTCTTCCGATGCCAGACCGACGCTCCCTAAAGCCAACCACCTCTGGAACTGACTGAGTGTCCAGCTAGGCCAGAACGAGGAAAGCGTGAGGCCAGCTGCTTTTGCGGCCAGCAGCTGCCAAGCACTGGGCAGGCAGCTGAAAGGGGCCTTGCCGAAGGGGAGCCACTGATTGCCCCCCCCCCCCGGCGCGCAGGCTGGTTTGGACAGAGAAAAGCCTCCACGAGCCCCGCAGAGAGGGAATATTCAGCATGGCCACGGGGCGAGCATCAGCCTGCCGCACCCTGCCAACTGGCCCTCCACCCTTCCTGGTTCTGCACTGACCGATGGGGGGCACAGGGGCCGCCAGACCATGCTGAGCTGAGCGCCACGAGAGCACCTCCTTTTTCACAGAGCAAAGACTTAAGGACAAATCCGGGCAGCCACAGCTACTTAAAGCCTCTACAGGGACACCGAGGGGATAGCAAGCCAGCAGTGCAATGGGCGCAGAGCATCTGCGGACTGCTGAGACAGGGCTCTGAAACAGCACAGAGCTTGCAAAGGACCAAAGCTCGTGCGTGTGTGCATCACAGGCGCTCCTTAAGGGAGCAGCTCCGCCTCCCACAGAGAGAGGGGACTTTCTTTGGGGAACCTGCCATTGAGAAGTGGAGGGAGCAAATCCTGGTATATCAGGTGAGGAAAGTTAATGGGGAGACAGGGTGTGAAGCAAAAATGTACACACCAGATGTGAGATGGGACTGAGGGAACTCGGTTTTTCCAGCCTGGAGGAGACTTCAAGGGAATCTTACAGCGACATACAGGTATGTGAAGCTGTGTCACACTGTAGAGGGTTGTGACCTGTTCTCCCCTGTGGCGGAGGAAAGGGCATGGTACAGTGGGGCAGAGCTGGAGGAAGCTGGAGGTTTCAGATTGGATGTCAGGAAGGACTTCCTGACGGTTAAGAGCCCCAGGATATGGAATGGGCTTCCAGGGGAGGTCACAGTAGAGTTGGGAAGACCCAAGGTAGCCGTTGGGCCCTGCTGCTGCTGGACACGAATTTGCACCACCCCACTCAGATGGCTGCCCAGTTTCTTTTTGAATGCCTCTAGTGCGGGAGAGCCCCCCACCTCTCCAGGCAGTGGGTTCCACTGCCCTATTGCTCTGACAGTGGGGAAGCCTTTCCTGATGCCCAGCCTGAATCTGGGTTGCTGCAGCTTGAACTGATTATTCTGTGTCCTGCATTCTGGCATCAGCAAGAAGAGATCTTGACCTTCCTCTTCGTGACATCCTTTGAGGTACTTATGGAGGGATATCATGTCCTCCCTCAGCCTTCTCTTAAGGCTGAATATACCCAGTTCCCTCAGTCTCTCCTCCTAGGGCAGTGTTTCCAAACCCTGGATCATTTTGGTTGCCCTCTGCTGGACCCTTCCTAATTTTGGTCCCAGAACTGGACACGTATTCCAGATGACTGGTGAGGAGCATAGGGGAACTACTACTTCTTATGATTTGGAAGTAATACTTCTTCCATTAATGGCTCCCAAAATAGCATTTGCCCTTTTGGCGGCTGCATCGCATTGTTGGCTCATGTTTAGTCTATTGTCCACAATTACTCCAAGATCTTTTTCTTGTTCAGTTCTGTTGAGCCATGTATTCCCCATCTTGTATGGATGCATGTGGTTTCTTTTTCCTAGGTGGAGGACTTGGCACATGTCCCGGTTGAATCTCATTCTGTTGCTTTCAGCCCAGTATTCAAGTTGATCGGGGTGCCCTGGAACTTCATTCTGTCTTCTAGGGTGTTTGCTATTCTGCCCAGTTTTGTATCATATGCAAATTTGATTATCTTTCCTTGTACATCATCTAAATAATTAATGAAAATTATGAATGGAAGGTGGTTGAGGCCCCATCAGTGAGGGTGTTCAAGGATAGGCTGGACATGCACATGGTAGGCATGTTGTGAGCGCAGCTGGCTAGAGCTGGGGGTCAGACTAGATGGCGCGGGAGGTCCCTTCTGACTCGCTCTATTTCTATGTTTCTATGAAGAGCACTGGGCCCAGGACTGAACCCTGTGACACCCCACTAGTTACCTCCATCCAATTTGAGAAGGTGCCATTGATGAACACTCTTTGTGACCGATTTAGCAGCCAATTTTGGATCCATCTAATAGTTTTTCCATCTAGTCCAGTTTTTGCTAATTTGCTTATCAGAATGTTGTGTGACACTATGTCAAAAACTTGGCTAAAGTCTAGGTAGATTATGTCCAGTCTTCCCTTTATCCATTTGGGAGATTACCCAGTCAAAGAATGAGGTTAAATTAGTCAGGCAGTATTTATTTCTGATAAATCCATGCTGGCTTCTATTAATCACTGCATTTTCTTCAAGATGCTTGCAGATGACTTTTTCAATAATTTGCGCCAGAATTTTTCAAGGGATTAATGTCAGACTAACTGGTCTATACTTCCCAGCTTCATCTTTTTTCCCCGTTTTGAAGACAGGAACAACATTAGCCCTTCTCCAGTCATCTGGCAGTTCTCCTGTTTTCCAAGATTCATCGAAGATAATAGCCAGTGGCTCTGAGAGTTCCTCCATTCGCTCTTGTATGACTCTGGGATGGAGTTCATCAGGCCCTGGCGATTTGAACGTGTTTATTCCACCTAGGCGTTCCTTGACCCTTTGTCTGTCAATCCTGGGCTGCCCTCTCTTGGAGTCCACAGGAATCCAACCGGATTCATAAGGCTCTGGGGGCAGACCATCTTAACAGGGTCTGCACCCTCACAGAGGGACAAACTGGCCCCGAGCTCAAACCTCACAAGGAGGTGATCAGACCATGACAAAGGGATTAAGGGCAAATCCCTCACTTCCGGATCACCATCTTCCTACCCCATTGAGAAAACTAGGTCTAGAGTGTGGCCTTTTCCATGCATTGGGCTGGTGCCATGTTGAGACAGCCCCATGGTTGTCACAGCAGCCATGAAGTCCTGAGCCACCCTGGTCAGAATGGCTTCGGCATGGAGATTGAAGTCCCCCAGGTCCACAACACCAGGTCCGAGACGATCTCTGTCAGCTCAGGCAGGGAGTCTGATGGGCAGAAGGGAGCACGGTACACCAGCAGGATCCCCAATCTGTCTTGGTCGTCCAGCACCAAGTACAAACACTCCAGGCCCACCCTCAAAGGGACAGGAAGCCCAGCGAGGGAGATTCAATCTTGGTGAATTAGGGCCATGCCCCCTCCCTTTCCCTCAAGGTGGGGCTGGCACTGCACGCGATCCTCAGGCAGGCACGGCTGAGTGAGCAACCCCCCCCCCCCGCTTCTCCTGCCCAGTCTCTGTAATGTATGCCAGGTCGGCCCTCTCATCCATGATCAAGTCATGGAGGAGCAATGTTTTGTTCTGGACCGACTGTTCTGTTTTATTCCCTTGAGGGTGGACACTCGCTGCTGCAGCGCTCTCACCTGTTCTTCGAAGAGGGCTGCTAGCTCGCAACTGCTGCAGGCGTAGGACATACTGCTCTCCGGGCAGAAAGCAACCAGTGCGTGGTCGCTGCAGGCCAGCACCCCTGTGCAGGCTCCTGGGGCCACTGCTCGCGCAGCCCTGGTGCTTCTGTCCTGGGGCCACTGCTGCGGCACCTGGTGCTCTCTTCTGTCCTCACTAAAGGTTAGCCACGCAGCCTTACTGGTAAACAGGAGTGCGCTATAAGGAGGAAGAAAGTGTGTGTAGGGGCAGGATTGCTCCTCACAAGCCACCATGTTGCCAGATGGATTCAAGAAAACATGACTTTGGCCACTACCCTCAGACCTGTTAGCAGATGGTCTTTTTCAACTACCAAGCATCAGGAAGTATTGTGACACCCCATCCAGAAGATGCATAGCATGGACAATGCATGAGCAGAGACTGAAGGATTTGGCTGAAGGTGGCGAGTCTTGGTAACTACAATTTTCAGGACTTCAAAGCTCATCCTCAAAGTGAAGTCTGCAGGCAAGGAGCCTTGTTCCTTCCTACAGATGTCCACCCTGACAACTGGTAGAGGAGTCAACACAGTAAGGCTGCTTACCTGTACCTGATGTTCTTCGAGTGGTCATCTGCGTATTCACACATACGGGCTCTGCACTAGCACAGGCCTGTGGTCGGGAAGATTTTCCTGGCTTAGCTTGGTTTGGCAGGAGTCCAGCACCTTCCTCCCCCAGAATATAAGGATGGGGTTCCCAGCATTTTCTTAAGTTTGAATGGAGACTGATTATTTTAGCCCTGGAACCAGAATGGCAAAGCCATGAAGACAGAGAGGAAGTGACACAAAGAGGGTCATGGAGGGGAGTTTATTGAGCTGATGACACCAATGTGGGGCCAGTGGCCAGGCTGAATGAATGCACAAATGACATCTCAAAGAATGAGTTACAGATAAGCAACTTACTTTCTTCTTCTTTTAAGTGTGTCATGTGCCACCCTTTATTTTTTCATGTTTAATGTATTTTATTCATTTTAAACGAACCAACAGAAAAATAAAAAGCAAACAAAAAACCATTATATCAATTGTATGATTACTTTCTTCTTATTTTCTTCTTCATGGTCTCTGTGCATCATAGGCACCGGATCCATATCTGAAGAGTTAGTTGACAGCAGGGGTCAGCAACCTGCAGCTCCGGAGCCACATGTGGCTCTTTCATCCCTCTGCTGCGGTTCCTTGTCGCTCAAATATGCATCACAACTGCCAATGTGCAACACCCGCTGGCACGCGATTTATTGAGCTTTTCAACCCCGGTACGCCAACCATGGATAAATCCAAGAAAAGAGAAGTTTCAGAAGAAAACAGAACATTTAATGATATGTGGGCAGATTCATTTGCTTTCACTGCTGATGAGACTGGTTTACCAGTATGCTTAATACGTGGTGAGAAATTGGCAAACAACAAAAAGTCGAATGTTGCAAGACATTTCCAGAATAAACACACAACCTTTGCTGAAAAATATCCGGATGGAGAGAGAAAAAAAGCCATTTCGGAACTGATGCGGAAGGTTGGTCTGAGCAAAAATCAATTCAAGAAGTGGATCAAGTCTGGAAATCCAACTCCATCTGCTAGTTTTGTGGCCGCTCAGGAAATAGCCAGGCACAGGAAGCTGCAGGTGGATAATTTAAGTTCGGCTTTTTATTTCATAAAAACAAGAAGGACTCAAATAGACACTGAGTATTTTATTTGAAAGTAACCTTCAAACCGGGGTCTTTTTTTTCAGAGTTCAAAATGTTTTTGTTGCATGCAGAAATAAAAATTTGTTTTCTCTGTAGCAGTTCATTGATTTCATAAATGCAACAAACTATAGTTTTTTTATACATAGCATAAAGCTAGAAAACGATATATGCAGCATTAGCTTCATTTCAGATGTTAAAGGGGTTTTGTGGCTCCCGGTGTTTTCTTTTCTGTGGGAAGTGGGTCCAAATGGTTCTTTGAGTGTTTAAGGTTGCGGACCCCTGGTCTAGACACTGACTTGGTGTGCCTTGCTTATGCAAAGAGAATACGACTGTGGTGTTGATGATACTAGTCAAACTTGTTTGTTTGTAAGGAACTGCTGGAGACCAACAGAGCCTTCTGGACTGCTAGGAGCTCCATTAATTGATATGGTTCAAGGGGTCGCACTCATTCCAGAGCCCATGTGTTCCCTTGCCTTTGCAATGCGCTCCCCAGCTTCTGTTGTAAGGGTCAAGGCTAGATCCCTGTGTACAAAATCGATCCCATCTGTGAATTGTTGAGTGTTGGTCC
Organism: Varanus komodoensis; assembly: GCF_004798865.1. Taxonomy (NCBI): domain Eukaryota; kingdom Metazoa; phylum Chordata; class Lepidosauria; order Squamata; family Varanidae; genus Varanus; species Varanus komodoensis. The sequence goes on from NW_025336010.1 coordinate 417,259, forward strand.
ACGAGGAGAGGCTGGGATGGATGGGATGAGGGAGCGATAGTCTTTTCCCTACTGAGTCGTGCTGTGGGCAACCGGAGTTGTAATGGCCGCATTCAGAGTCTCAAAAACTGGATGACTGCAACCGTTGCCACCATGAGCCTGAGTAGTCATTCAACCTTTCATACAGTAGTTGTAAGTTGCAGTTGAAGTTGGCGTGCCAGGTTGATGAGATTCTCCACTCTCGCTGCAGATAAATAGGTTTGGGCTGTAATGGAATCCAGCTTTGCCCTGATATTGAGGCTTGACTGGGAAGGAATAAGCACAGAGTTCTTTGTGTGAATACAAAAACACAATAGGAGTTCTCAAGTTTCCCGGATGTGTTGAAACTCTTCTCAGGAAGGGGCAACCACATCAGGTTTTATAATAAGACCAAGCTGAACAGAGATGGGCATTAGATGAAGAGATGGGTTGGATTGCCCCTTTCAACAGTAATGTGCTGACCTCCTCAGCAAAGGAGGGAGAGGAGGTAGTGGAGCCCGCAGTTCCTAGAGGTGGAAGGGTTTCAAATTCAATGTGGTACCTATTATCCACAGTGGAGGCAATCCATTGATCAGTGGTTGTATGATCCCATTTGTGAAGGAAAGTACTTAGGCAGCCCTTGAACGGAGCCTGCACCAGTGGAAAGGGGCTGGTTTGTGCCTGCTGTCGATGATGTCGGCTCCCTGTATCTGACCATTTCTTATTAGGCTGTTCAAAACAGGAGGCATCCCAGTGACCAGGTTGAGGCAGCCATTGTTACTGGTGCATGGGATGGATGGTGAGGCTGGCCCCGGAGGGAAGGGTCCCATGGCTATTTATGTGCTCGGAGTGGTTGAGAGGGCGTGAAACCCACTCTCCTCGCAGTTACTCTTGCCTTCTGTATAATGCAGTGTCTTGTCAGTCCTAGTACTGAACAGTCCTTCACCATCAAAAGGTAACTCCTCAATATGGGACCGGGTTTCTTGAGACAGGCTTGCTGCCTGGAGCCAGGCATGTCTGCAAATGGCCACCATGTCAATGAGGGCTTGGAACACCCTAGTCGGTTCACGTTGCTCTGGAAGGAACTTGGCTATGGCGCCCATCTTCTGCCAAAGACTTGGTACCTCCCCATGATTGCCTTGAAATTGATAGAAATCTGATCATGATTGACAGAAATCTGGAGACCCAGTCCCATTGTCATGCAGATTCTGCTCAGCATCACATCTAGGTGGTGTCCTTCCTGGTCAGTCAGAGTGGTGTGCTCCCTCTGTGTCTGACCCTGTGCTGATTCTACAATGATTGAATTTGGCTGTGCATGATACAGTAGGAATAGGATATCCCTCTCTTGGATCCAGTAAAAGTTCTCAAAATGTCTTGTTGGGTGTGGTTATGTTGAAGCCTTCCATAGTTCCCTCATGGTGTTAAGGTCTTCAAAAGGGCATCTCACACCTTGCACAGAAAGTACTATCTTCTGGAGAAGTAGACATGGGGTCATTGTAGGTTGGCAGGTTCCCAAAGTTGGAGGTGTAATTGGCTGGGTCTGAGGAAGGGGAGTGGTTGAATGGCAAGGCAGGATGATGAGGTGAAGCTGACTGGATCCTGGTTGGAGAATAGTAAGCTGGCAACAGTGGTTGCAAAACTGGGCCCCGAGTTTCTGTAGAATCCAGTGGAGGCAGAGGAACTGTTGGGGTCACTCTCTACAGTTCCTTCAGTTGGTGTTGTTGAGTCCACTCTTGCCATGGGTCCATGGGCAGTTATGATGCCCAGTATGGTTCTCTAATCCAGGTCAGTTGAGGCAATCAATTACCTGGAGTATGGGATGAAGCCAAGGAGAACATCTTGTACAATGGGCCTGCAACCAGTCTGGCTCATGGTTCCACACATGGAGATCGGGCTTTTCTTCAGGTGGAGAAAAAGGTGAAGGGCCCCCACATGAAGCAGGGAGTCCTGGATTTTTCCTTCAGAGGAACAGAAGACTGTGAGTTTTTCCCCTAGCCATTGAGCCTGATGGTGGAGCTATTCCCAGGGCTGCTGCTGACAGTGATGGACAAGTTGACTATGGAGGCACTGACAGGGTTGTTGTAGGAATGGCCATCAGAAGAGCACTCTTTGTGTCCAATTTAGCAGCCAATTTTGGATCCACCTAATAGTTTTTCTTTCTAGCCAATTTGCTAAGCAGAATGTTGTGAGGCACAATGGTTCTGATAGAATCAGTATGTGCACAGGACAAGTTTTGCTGAAAAGTCCTGTCGTAAGTCCTGTCTCACTAACCTTTTCAAGTTCTTTGAGCATGCTAAACACGTGGGCAAGGTGATCCATTATTTCATCTTTGAAAGGGGTTTTGGCAACTATCCTCTCCAAAGATTCCTGAGTACTTAGCAGTCATGGAATAAGAAGGGGATAAAGAACAGAAAGCACAGAGTGGGAATAAGTAATACTTTCTCCCCATGGAGGGGTGTAAACAATGGGGTGCCACAGGTTCTGCAGTAGGACCAGCATTTTTCAACTGATTCATAAATTATCTGCCTTTGGACAAATCACGGAGCAGAAGGTGAACAATGGCTACTTGTTTTGATGGCCAAGGGCTACCACTGGTTTCAGATGCAGTGCGGCTGCACACCCCAGTTGCAGGGAAGCTTGGCCAGAGGCTATTGCACTCATCCTGCTTGAGGGAAACCGTGTGCAGCTGACCAATGCTGCCTTTGGTCCAATCCAGTATGTTCTAATGTTGGACACATTATGTTTTTGGGTCAATAGTATTGCCAGGTATATTACATGATCCCACAGTCTGCTAACAGTCATGATTTCCTTAGAATCAATTCCCCCTCAACTCCTCTCCTAACCTAAGAAAGCTGTGCCATAATAAAGCTACTAATTTTCAAGGTGCTACAGGTACTTTGGTTCTGATCATTCTTCCACCTAGGCTTGAAATGATTGTGGCATCGAATTATCCGTTTCTAAAAGCAGACACATCAGGGCAGCTAAGGGAAGTCTCCCCCTCTCAGCAACTTGTAGTGCTGGAAGCCACTGGCAATTCTCTTAGGACATCACCCTCCAATACCAAAGCAGAATAGGAGCAGAGGGCTCAGAAAAGTGTGGTACACACCTGATTTGGGGCCAGGGTTCAAGTGAATAGGATCTGCCTCAGAATCCATTATCAGAGCAAACCTCCCCTTGGGCAAAACATCCCTTCTGGATATGACCCTAGCTATTCCAGCTTCTCTTGCAGGTTCCCCTTGCTCCCCCTTTAAGGGCCCTGAGGTTTCAGTAAGGCATTTGAACAACCAGAAATGTGACAAATGAAAACATGTCCACCAATAAAATAATGAGTAAAAAGGACAAGTAGGAGCACTTGCAAGACATCTATTGGAATGCAATGGAAAAAAAACCCCAAGCAAACTGTTGGGCAGTTTTAGCATATATTCAAAAATATTTAATAGAACAAAAACAGCAAGAATATACTTTACAGTTAACATGTAATTCAGTTGGTCTTTTAAAAATGAAGAAGTAATTGAGTAATGCCTTTTCAAGCAGGATCATGTAGCTAATTATCTAATCAAGAACAAAACAAATTTCTTAAGTTCAGCTTTTATTATAGAAAGTAATGTTTGCTTTCTGTTTAACTTTTCTTATTCCTTTGAGGGCTTGCTATCTTTCTGTGATGGGACTGCGGCACCTGAAAGAAGTTACAATGGGTATGCAAAGGATAATGCACAGTTCATTTCCTGTTCCATATGCAGACTCCTGCTTTTGAGCTCCTCCTAAGTGTTGGTCCTCCATTTTCTGGTACACCCAGGTGGTCCTTTCCACAGGACCCTCTTGATGCCCACCTTTAACAGCAAGAGCTCCCAAACAGGGTTTTGCTCAAAGCTAGTGGTAACTGCCACTGGGGTACACACATTCCATAAAATCATGCGGATTTAGGTGGAAGAGAGCTCACTAGAAAAAGCAGGTTTCTGCAGATTTATTATAATGCAATAAATAGAGAGGTGCCCCTGTGGAACAAGACGTATTTAGTTGAGAATCAATGGATGAGAAGTATTCTCCTCTCCTACTACAACAGGAAGAAAGCATTAAATGTAAGGATTACATAACATATGTCATTGTAGGGCTAATCAAAAGGGGGAAAACTATTTAGAAAGGGAATTTCCATCTAAATCTTTTTGGAATACTATTAATAGACTGGACAATATCAACCCTGCTTACTCCCAGGCCAGAATCTTTTATGCATTCCCAGGAATCCTCAACATTTGCTTCACCCTTGAGAGGAAAAGGAAGGTCACAATGAAGCATGACTAAAATATTTACACGGGGAACTTACCAGACAGCTAACAGCCATGACTGAGTTTGAAGGATTCCTCACACTCCAGGGCACATGCAGAAGATAGCGGAGGCACAAGGAAACAGACTCTGGCCACATTCTTCAGTGTTTATATTCTGAATTGCCCCAAGACATAGTTCAGTACCTAAAACTATTTTGTTAGTTATGCAGTTGGTAGGTCTTGGAGCTGGTCTTGGTCACTTTCAAAAGGGTTCTTTCCAGGCACACAGAAAAAAATAGCAGGGCTATTATTTCTAACTGGGAGGAAAATGGGTGGAAGAAGCACATAAGGACATTCATCAACCAAAGTGAGCAGGGTTTATTAAAAGAGCTGCACACACACACATATGCCATCCCTGAACCAACGCACACCCACACCAGTGACCCAAGCGGGCCCAAGCTGTTCCACAGCCAGGAGGCGGGGCGGGGCCTTCCCTGTCACCCGAGGGTGGACTGATGGCAGCCCCTTGCCCAAGGCGTGCTGCTGGGGCTACGGGAGGCCTTTGGGGCTGACGAGTCTTCTGTGCAGGGCCCCAGAGCTGCAGTTTCTCTTAGCGCAGGGCCAAGTAAGGCACTTGCTTGACTGCTTTACACGCACAGAACTGTGCCAGGTGAATGCATACCCACAATGCAAGAAGTCAGAGTTCTGTGTTTTCCATGAGCCCCACACTGCAAACTAGGTTCACCGGAAGCCAATTTTAGTCTAATGGGCCCATCTTGCAAAGCACTCCTCCAGAACACACTCCATCAATTTAAGCAAATCCTGCAAAGGAAATCCACAAAAACTCCTTTTACATAAACCCAGCCAGCTTCCTCTGAGCAACAACTGTTGGCAGATCAGGACACACCACAAAGCTTCTCATGGGCCATGGCAGCAAGAGATCACTATTGCCAGGTGAGAGACAGGAGCCTGCCCTGTCCGGCCATCAAAAGCACACCTTCCCTTGAACACCTTCAAAGGAAAGCTTACACTTTGCCAAACAGGCTAGAAAGCAAAAGTAAGGAAGAATCCTACAAGGTAAATTCTGGAAGCACAAACTGCTGCAAAATGCCACCTGACTTTCGAAATCACATGTGTGGTGGCTAGGGACCAGCCTGGAAGCTCTGTTGACTGTGGGCAGAGGCAGGCCTAAATACAGACCTGGGGCTGAAGGGGAGCCTTCCCTTTGTTGTGTCAATGGAGGTAGCACCACCTTCAGTCAGATGAACCTGACAGAGGGAGTAACAGCCTCATACTTCCTGTAGTTGTGCATCTGGCAGCAGGAGGATCTATGATAAGGTCATCGACAGGTTCTGCTTAGGAGCCCCGTACCCTCCTCTGGACGTCATGGTGCGTGTTGAGGAGGCAGGAGCAGAGTAACCCTTGGGATACTTTATGCAGAAATGTCCATGAATGCAGTCATAGAGAGCTCCTCCTCTGAAATTCTGGCTTTCCAAACATGCACTTCTCCAGCATCCACTCAGTTCATTTTCCTCCAACAGAATTATGAAAGCTTTGTGACACCTGACATTACCAGATCCTTCTCAAAGTTCAGGCTTCATAGGCTAATAAGTTAATCCAGCAAGTTTAGCTATTTGGCTTTGCCCCAGCACTGCAGTAACAAAACCTTGCTCACTAAAGCCACTCAGAAAGGCCTGTTAAGAGTTCCACAAGATGCTAATGGTGCTTTGTGCATCGTGTTGGGTTTCTGCTTCCTCTTAATGTTCAGGCTTTCAGGTTTCAAAGTATTTGTAAATCGCTGTAACATAAAGCATGACATTCTGCCAGTCCGGACGCTCCGTTCGTACCATCTCGTTAATGTCCTGCAAAGAGAATAAAAAGCAAAAGATCATTTCTTGAGAGAGCCATTCTGCACCCAATCTATGGAATCCCAAGCAGAAATGGCATCTACAAGGAAGAAGCTACAGCTCTGCCTCTGACTGACTGCTGTGAAACTGAGCAAAGAGGAGGTTTCTTTGAAATTGTTGTTGCACAGGCCAGCAGGGCAGCGTATAGTGTTTGTTTCTTGCAAAGAGAGCTGCCAGGGCTGAGGTCAGCTCAGGGCCACAGTTGCCCCCCCGCCACCCAATAAGCTCAAGGCCTTGCTGCACTGATCTCCTGGGGGCCCTGCGTGATCTCACTAGGCAATCCACTCTCCTTCAGCTACAGTCCTTAGGTGATCATCACAGGCGGTCTTCCGGGAAAAGTCAGCCCCCTGTCCGCACGTAGCCACACAGTCTTGCATCCACAGCTGGCAGGGTCTTTTAGCAAGGAACCCTGATTTATAGATTTGCCTCCTCTGGATTCCTTGGTCCAAAACACAAAGACAGAATATGAGCTTCCATCTGTGACAAGTGCCAGACAGTAGGTGGCACTGAATTTCCTGTGAGCGGAGACAGACTTTTCTACGGCACTGAGCTACAGATTGCCTCATCCTGCATGCCAATCACACTCACAGATGGATGCCTGGCCTAATAGAAAAGCAGCAAGATATATGCATATACATGGGGGCTGAGAAATCCTCTGGTTCTTCTGGACAAAAACGGTGGTCACACAACATGGCAACAGCAGGAGTTGCCAGCCCTGCTCGCTTCAGGGCAGCTGGTCTTGACATCTGAACCTGGTGTTGCTTCCTCAGCAGGATTGGTTAATGGCACAGAAGCTGCCCTGAGAAACCATGGCGTGTCGTTAAGTTGTTCAGTCACAGAATAGTTGAGCTGGAAGGGGCCAGGAAGGCCAGTGGGGCCAATCCCTGCTGGTGCAGGATGTCCATTTCCACCACCCCACTCAGATGGCCGCCCAGTTTCTTTCTGAATGTCTCTCATGTGGGAGAGCTCACAGTGCCTTGCCTTCTGAATGGCTTGTTGTGTGCAAACCAGGCATGATAGCTGTTAAGTGGTGTATTGCAAAGGACTACATGATTGCCAAGCAAGAGTGGCAATGACCCCAGGTGCTCTCTGCAATTTTGCTAATGATATCCCCTCTCTATTATCACTCTTTATTACAACTCGAAATGACACCAGTAAATTTTCTTCTCCACTTGTGACACTTAAAATTGGCATCACCGTAAAGAGAGAGGAAGTGAGAGAAAGGGCCTCCAAAGCATGCCTTCCTGCCCTGCCCAATTGGAGAGAGAAATCTCTCCAGCATTTCCTTGGTGCAAAGAGGAGACAATAGTGAGTGAAAGGGAAGCAGTGGAATCAGAACATCACAATGTAATCAATGAAAAAGAGGAGCCCCACTGGATCAGAGAGAGTGAGACACAATCCACCACAAGGATGGCCAACAGAGTTAAAGTTGGTGCAAGTAGAGAGAGTCATGGTTTTTCCATTTTTGTGGTGGTCCTACGCCCCTGACTCCTGGGAACGGGGAGGGACGACTGTATATGGAAGCATTTCTTAAGTGTTTTATATTTATGGAAAGGAACTGTATACGTATACTAAGACAAGCATTTGGCTTACTCATGCAACCTCTATATACATGATCTGACTTAAGTATAAATTCAACTTAAAGACATTCTCAGGAATAGAGCTGGTCCAGTCTGGGAACTCCCTGCATTTTGCACATAACGGCAGCAGTGCTCACGCCAACTCTGGTTAGTACTGCGCAGAAGGAAGATGTG
>NW_025336010.1:425278-435289 GCF_004798865.1 Varanus komodoensis
ATCATGGGGCACTTTGTCAAAGGCCTTGCTGAAATCCAGGTATACCAGATCCACTGCATCCCTCCATCTAGCTGTCTTGAAATCTTGTTGTAGAATTCCACAAGGTTTGTCTGGCAGGACCTATTTTTGCGGAAGCCGTGTTGTGTGGCTGTCAGCCTCCCTTCCCTATCTAGCATCACTAGATCTCTCTCTATTATGAGCCTTTCCATTGTTTTCCCTACAATGGACGTAAGGCTAACCGGTCTATAATTCCCCATGTCCTTTCTACTACCCTTTTGGGACCACTGATGCCACCCTCCAGTCCTCTGGAACTTCACCTGTTCTCCACGAGGTCTCAAAAATGGAGGCCAGTGGGCATCCATATATCTTTTTAAATCTATTTTTAATTATGTGAGCCACACCCCCAGGCTGCGGTGTGTTATCAAGCCTTTTCCCCTTTTACCACCTGTCTGTAATTCCATCTGTATTGCAGTACCAAAGGGAACGCATCAATCAACACAAAGGTGCACACAGCCAACAAGGAGCACCAGACAAACTCTACCTTGCACAATTTTGCCTCTTGTCACAACTTACAGCCAGATGTACAACTTACTAAGATTTACCCTTACCACTTCCCCTCTCTTCCCCTCCCCTCCCCGTCTAACTATGAGGTCAGAAGCTTTTGCTTCCAGTTTCTGTTAACTGCAGGCTAGGATTATGTCTAAAACTGGAGCTTTTGTTTTAATAAGCGGTAGTTAAGGCGACCTGCAGTGTGTTCAAGATATAATGCTATGGGGCAGTTAAGCAAAGAATGGAAGCAAAACCTTTTGTGAGTGCGTGCCCACGCACGTGCATCTGCATGTATTTGGCGCCTTGGGCTTATTTTTGCAATGCTGCCATTAACCAGCCCCATCCACTTCAATAATTCACACAAGCAAAACACTTAAATAAACCTATGGCACACTAGAGAGAGAGAGAGACAGAGAGCACGCGAGAGTGAGCACGAGAGCGCACCTATTATGTGAACAACTTCCTATAAAGACTCATTGCCTGTATTCACAGCATGCTGCTGAAAGTGTGTAGGAAAATGTGAGCCAAGTGACCGATCTGATGAAAACTCTCTTCTCCAGCCCCATTCTGACACAGCTGATGATCACACTGTACCTTGTCCTGACTGTTCAGCTCCTGATAGGGGATATGAGCTGGGAGGTAAGTATGGAGGACAGCACAGAAAGCCAACCCATCATTCCAACTGCTGCTGAAATTAGTGATATCAATGTTCTAAGAGATGGAAAAAATATAAACAAGTAAGTTAGAAGTATTAAAACACATGAAGTTTAGTCCATCTATTACACATCATACCCTTTTATCATTAAAAAAGCCAAGCATTTAAAGAAACAAACTGAATGGGGAATGGAAAGATAATGCAGTACAAACACTTTTGGTGTTCAGGAAGGGAAAGATGCATTACAGAAAGAGTCAGAGAAGTGAAAATGCCTTGATGAAGCCAGAATGTTCTTCCATTTCTACCAGGCCCACCCAGTTTATCAATGCCCAAACTCAGGCCTGACTGGAAGCCTCCAGCTGCCACCCTTAGAGAGCCACTCTCCAAATACAGGGGACAAACTTGGTTTGCGTACTTTCCATGGCTGCATAAGTTCCCTTTTCCCCTAGCATTGTTTTCACATTAGTTAAGTTGTAGAAAACGTTCCCTTTTCATTGCTGGAAATACATTTTTTTCCCTGATACTATTAAATGTTTACAATCTGTCTCAGAAACTTCCCCACACCAGAACCAGATGTAACTGACTTCTGCACTGTTCTACATTTAACTGCCACTCCTGAGATCAGTCTGTAATATACATATTAGGAAGATGTGCCATTTCAACTGCTGTTGTTCCTCCCTGTTTTATACTAGCAGTAAATTTCAACCAGACCAAGAGTGGTGAATCTCTTTTGGCCAAAAGGCTGGATTCCATTTCCAAGAATCTCTCAGCTGCACTTCAGTGGTGGATCAGGCTGAGGGCAAGCAGGATGAAGCCAAAACACAAGAAATCTTTCTGCTAGTCTTAGGAGGGGGCTTCAAACCTTTCAGAGCAGCAGTGGTGGTAGGAGACTGCACGAAGATGGGGTATCAGTGGTTAGGAAGAAGGGGCTGTGGTGCCCTGAGGAAGCAACTTCCAGGTGGAGATCTGGTGTCCCTGGCTAGAAACAATCCAAGTGAGGGTGACTCAAAGTCCTGAACAACGACTGCAACAACTGTGTAGGCTTGAGGCAGAAATGCTGACTGTCCACACCATTGTTTACTCAATCTGCTTAAGTGATTAAGTCTTATCTTCCTCTGAATGATGCTCAAACATGAGTGCATGAGGTATCCAAGATTTTATTGAGAGGCCTCTTAGAGATCAACTAAATAGACTGATAAGTTGTTTTTATTCTCAAATGAATGCTTGTGTCAGCAAAGAAATGTTGATATATATACATGGCATCCATTTAGGCAAGGAAATTAATTTTTTGTAGGCTATCGTGTTTCTCTCTATATGTGGAACAAAACAATATTGTAGATGAACATCAGTGTGACTCATTTATTTGTAATAACGCAACTCTTTCCCCCACAGTGCAATTTCTTTTGTCCTGTACTATTTATTTTGAATAAAGACCAATATAAAAAGAGCATCAGAAGAAGAAACTACCTAAAACTACAGCACACGTTGCTATTGCAGAAATGTTAGAAGCATGAGCTCAGAGAACAGAGGCATTTTAACAGAAAAAGTGATTTAAATGCTGGGGAAATGTAGTCTTTGAACAAAGACAAAGACAGGAGAGTTCTTTGGACCTTTCACGAGGAGCAGAATCTCCTAAGTAAAGCAAGATACAATATGAGTGGAATATAAACAAATTGCTTAAAAATAGTATGTGTGCAGTGTTAGGCTTGATAAATGTGTGATGTGAAAATGCCATTTAGGCAAAGTTGTAATGCACACACATCCTTGGGATGCAGATTGCACTGCTGTTCAAGCCATGTTGTATCAGATCTGCTAGACCAGGGCCTTCTTCGTTTAGCGTTCAAGTTCTGCAGGGAAAACAAGCAAAAGTTCACAGGACAAGGAGGAAGTCAAGCAGGCACAAAAGGTAACAACAAAAAATCCAACACAGGATGAGACTTTATACAATGAAAAGATGATACAGGCACTTCTCTGAGGCTCACGAAAGAAGATTCACGTGGGAAAGGGGAAAGGATTTCAGTTTGACAATGCCAGATCAAAGGGGCAGCATCCACAGCAAGCTGAAGTCAGCCCCTTGACAGCATTTTTGCTGGGATGGAGGTGAAGAACTTACGCAGCAACTGAATTATATTAAAAATGTTTGGGATTTTATTATGTTGTAAACTGCCTCATTCTTCTTTAAGAAGAAAAGAAAGTTTGACCTCTCCAGCCCCACCATGCTTCTACCATTACTTATTCCTCCAAGTGCCTTCTGCGTCCAGGCCTTGGAGAAGGAACCCTGTGCACGGCCACCCAATGGGTGTCACCACATGCTGGATACTAAAATTCCGTGGCATCAAGATGTATCCTGAAAAGAAAGGCTTATCCAAACTATCGTCAAAGAGGTTTGCCTGGTGCTTTCTATCTTTTTCAACACCAGGGAAAGGCCTTTTTATTTATCCAATATTTTAACTGTTAAGATAATTTTAAAGGTTTTCATGGTATTTATTATGTTGTGTGCTACTGTGCTTTTTATTAATAACAGAACTCATTGTGTGGTTTTATTGCAGTTTTTTCTGCACTTGATGACTGTGCTTTTATTGTTGCAATATGATTGTTCATTTATACCATGATTTATTCTATATATTGTTATGATTTTATTATGTAACCTATCCAGAAAGCCATTTTGGCTAACGTACAGGATAGAAATCAATATAAGACGAGGCACGATAGAACCTCTGACAAATACAGTGGTACCTCAGCTCATGAATGCCTCAGTTCACAACCAAATCGGGGCGTGAACCAAAATTCAAGAAAAATTTTTACTCAGGTCGCAAACTCCGCATCGGGAGACGATTGTGATCATGCCCCTCTCCCCCCTAGAATGCGCCTGCGATCGCGCCCATATCTGGCCGCGATCTTTGTTGTCACTTTGCTTCAAATTTTTATGATTTAAAAAAAATTGTTACAGAATGGATTAACCTTATTTACATTAAACCTTATGGGGAAATTTGACTTGCCTCATGAGCAAATGGGTTGCCACCAGAGTCGTGGAATGGATTAAGTTTGTGAGCCAAGGTACCACTGTACAATCTTGTAGGACAAATTGCAGAAGGGGCCTGAGAGGCCCCCTGCTCCGGCACACTACTCAGGACAGGAAGTATAGAGTGTCCCCAACAGGCAGCTTGAAGCATTACATGGTGGCTGGATCATGCTATTTGTTCTCCAAATAATTCTAAAAATGACTGTTACAAATAAAAATTCTGGGGGAGTTTACTATGTTTAGTTTCAGAAATGAATGGTTTCAGAGAGGAAATATCTTGCTGCTGCTATTGTTACAGTCAAGGAAAAGGGCTTCTGCATTTCTATAAATCTTGCCTGGTAACAGGGACACCCCCACCCCTTCAACAGGGGCACTCATTTACTCACTGAAGGGAGGGAGAATCAAGAAACCAGGGCTCCTTTTTAGGCTGAGGTTTCTTCCGAAAAAGCCACGAGCAGACAAGTCTACAGACAGTAGTGGCATGTGCTGCTGTGAGCTGCTTGCTGATTCAGCAACAGATTTTCCACAGTAACATTCCGGCAATGAGGGCATTGTGTTCCTTGATGACAATGGATGCAATAGAAATTCTCTTATAGGAGCCATATCAAAACCAATGGGAGTTCCAGACACACAGAGTGCTCATCAATGGCACCTTCTCAAATTGGATGCAGTTAACAAGTGGGGTGCCACAGGGTTCAGTCCTGGGCCCAGTGCTCTTCAACAGCTTCATTAGTGATTTAGATGAGGAAGTATGAGGAAAGACAATCAAATTTGCAGATGATACAAAACTGGGCAGAATAGCAAACACCCTAGAAGACAGAATGAAGATCCAGGGAGATCTTGATTAACTTGAACACTGGGCTCAAACCAACAGAATGAGATTCAATAAGGACAAGTGTCAAGTACTCCACCTAGGAAAAAGAAACCAAATGCATTGATACAAGATGGGGAATGTGTGGCTCAACAGAACTGAACAAGAAAAAGATCTTGGAGTAATTGTGGACAATAGACTAAACATGCGCCAACAATGCGATGCAGCTGCCAAAAGGGCAAATCCTCTTTTGGGACGCATTAACAGAAGTATTACTTCCAAATCATGAGAAGTAGTAGTTCCTCTATACTCCTCACTAGTCAGACCTCACCTGGAATACTGTGTCCAGTTCTGGGCACCAAGATTTAAGAAAGATACAGGTAAATTAGAAAGGGTCCAGGAGAGAGTGACAAAAATTATCCAGACTTTGGAAACACTGCCCTGTAAGGAGAGATTGAGGGAACTGGGCATGTTCAGCCTTGAGAAAAGAAGACTGAGGGGGGACATGATATTCCTCCATAAATACCTCAAAGGCTGTCACAAAGAGGAAGGTCAGGATCTCTTTTTGCTGATGTCAGAGTGTAGGACACAGAATAATCAATTCAAGTTGCAAACCCAGATTCAAAAAGAAACTGGACAGCCATCTGAGTGGGATGGTATAATGTGGTGTCCTGCAACAGGAGGGGGTTGGACTCAATGGCCTTCATGGCGCCTTCCAACTCTATGATTCTAGGATCCACAAACAGGTTCTTATATTCTTTTGCAGCTCCCATTCATTAAAATTAAGCTTGTGAAGAAGGTAATTTTCTTCTGTTCAGTGCTAGTTAGACCTCACCTTGAAAACTGTGTCCAGTTCTGGACATCACACTTTAAGAAGCATTCAGATAACCACTTTTCCCCTGTGGAGGAGAGCAGTACACATTCCAGTGAAGTAACCAAGGTTCAATTTGAAGACCAGGAAGTACTTCTTGACAGTTAGGACCTTTAGGGTATGGAATGGGTACTGAAGCCCCATTGGTGAGGGTGTTTAAAGCATGCTATGAGTGAAGCTGGCTGGAGCTGGGGGGTCAGACTAGATGGCCCGGGAGACCCTTTCTGACTCTTTGTTTCTATGTAACCGGAATGGGTTCAACGAAGGGCAACAGAGATCATCCAGGGGCTAAAAAACCAAAACCCATGAGGCAATATTCAAGGTACTGAGTACATTTACAGTCTTTAGAGAAAACTGGGCAGGGGGGATATTATAGCCTCTATCATAGAAGACTGTATGATACAAAATTATGGGTTTAAGGAAATTTTGGTTGAAAATCGGATAAAAATTCCTAATAGAAAATGGAGCCAACTGCCTAGGGAGCTGGAGGGAACCTAGCAAAAATTGGAGGGCCATCTAGCAGGGACGCTATTAAACTGGCTTCCTGCACTGAGCAGGAGGTTTTAGGGTGACCTAAATGGCCTCTTCTCATGAGCTTCCCTTTAGATTGTATCCATTATCTTGTTGCTCTGAATGGTTTCTGCATGTCTTTTTTGGACCTTGTGCATAACTGTAATATAACGCAGTTCCAACGGGAGTGTGGCAGTGTGTGGGAATGGGGATCACTGCTTACTCCCACTGGACTTTTGCACGCTTATTATTATTGAAACTGGCTTACTGTTTTACAACTGATGTTAGTTTCCTTAGGCATTGTTTGAAAGGAAGGGTAGTGTTGGCAATCTGGGGAAAGGCAGACATCAATGCTCACTGAAGAAAGATGTACCAGAAACTCTTAATCACAGTATTGCCACGCAGCTAATCACAGTTGCTTTTTATCAAGATTTCATCACTGGTCAACACATGAGAAAGTCAAAATGTGAAAAGAATAACTGTTTTTTCAGCAGGCGTAACAGTTTTTGGTCATAACCTCTCAGGATTAGGTACCTATGGCAGGTTACCCCATCTTTTCTGTCTGGGGGAAATCATTTCAAAGGTCAGAATCTCTTTTTCTTGCACTTTTCTTTGATCTTTTGTTTAGATATGATCTTGTATGATCCTCCACTGCCAGCATGCACATTCCAACTTGTCTTCCATTTCAGGATTCTCACTGGGTTTGTACATTGGGTATTTAAACTTTTCAAAGACAACTTTTACCAAGGCCTCCTTCACTTCAGCCTGAAGCTTCTCCTCATAACAACTCTCAGGGAATCTTCCCTGGTAAATTTGTCCTTCTCTCGTCCTCTTTCCCCACCGCCTCCTATGATTCTTTTCCCTTTCTAACCCTCCTTGTTCATTCACAGATGAGTGGATCTGCTGGTTTGTGGCTGCTCTGGTGTCTTTTTCTTCGTCTTTTTCTTCTCTTCGGCCACATCTTCCCTTGGTCTCCCTCTCAGGGTCTCCTCTTTCCTCTCCTCAGTATCCCCATGTTTCTCCCTTGCTTTCCTGTTCACCCTCCATGGGCTGTCGGCCTCCTTGCTCCAGCCTTCCTGCCTCCTAACATCCTGGTCACCCTTCACGGTTCTTTTCTCCTCCTCCTGTTGCCAGTTCTCTCCTTGACCTTCTCCTGCTCTGTAGCACTGATCCCTGGCTTCCAGGACGGTGGCCATCTGTTTCAGTATCTGGGGGAGTCACTATCTGTACTGGCCTGATCTTGCCTCCCCCATTAGTTTCCATATTTCTTAAGGAACTACTGCTTCATCTGAACTATGAAGCCACAGAAGCCCACTATACACACAATTCAAGATATGATTGCATCAAGAATCTCTGATCTTAAAAAATGTGCAACAAGCAAAAACAATGTACGTGCATTTCTGGAAGTGCAAGAACCAAGAGCTTCATGCAGAGCACCTCAGGGTCCATCTCTAGTCTCTCCAGGAAAGGCAGGCAAAGAATCTTTCCCAAAACCTGGGAGAGAGCCACCACTGCTCAGTGTCAACCTTACTGGTCTAGATGGCCCTGACCTGACTCAATCATGGGTGACTTCCCAATGTATACTTTATTTATTTATTGAGGGAACTTCTATGCCGCCCCATTCGCCGAAGCCTCGGGGCGGCTCACAAGCATCTGGCCATGTATACACCTACTGAACTAAGTGGTACATCTTTTCTGTGCTTGTGCCACTTCCAGCTGTAGCTAAGAGATTACAGTTGTAGAGCATTCAAATAATGCTGATAGGTCAAATAGGGCATATCATGGAAAAGGCTAGGGCTGAATTTTACCATCCAATGTTTTTTGTGTGTGTGAAGCATTAAAAATGCCACGTCCCATGTGTAGCATGACATAGTGAGGAAGTACAGTGTTGTATGACTCTACTGAAAAGACAAGCCGGCTGTCAGTCCAGTGCTCTGGCCCTGTCTTAAAACAAACTCACTTGATGTGGCTCTGCATGAAGCAGCACATGCTGAAAGTCACATAAGAGCGGCTGCCCTGGGGAGGATGCCCAGCATCTCCCTCCTCCCCTTATTGCTGCAAGGATCCTGGGAGATCAACACCAGCCAGGCAATCCATGTGAGCAAGAAGTCTTTCTGCTGGGGAGGGCTTCAGACAGAAGGCTGGGAACTGATAAATACAATACTCTGTCACAGCCAGCATGGTAAGATAGAGCAGATGCATTCCCATTTGCAAGTTTTAGTGATTTATGCAGAAGCACACCCTGCCTTTCAGAGCCGCTGGAAAGTGAGAGCCCTCCTCCTCTACACCGAAGAACTAGAACCCAGAAACAGCACCATTCGGTCCAGGGATGACAAAGAAGAAGGGGAAGTGTGACTTCTGTCTACCCACTGTATAGCCTTCTTATTACTGCCCTGCCCCCAACTCCTGTTATGCAGTCTTCCAGTTTCCTCCTTTATTGTGCATCCCAAATCACAGACAAAGCAAAATAGAAACACAGAAACAGAGTGAGTCAGAAGGAGCCTCCCAGGCCATCTAGTCTGACTCCTGGAATGTCATGAAAATGACATTCAAGGTTCAAGGGCTTCGGATTCAAGGGCAGGAACTTCACGCGCCCACCAGCTACACGCGCCCGCCGGCTGCCATGCCGCACCGCCCTACGGAGGCCAGCACCATCGACGCAGGACCGGTTCCGGCCCGCCCCCCCCGCACGGGTGAGAGCCGTGCGGGACAGGGCGGGACTTCGGGAGGGCCCTACGGCCTTAAAGCACCGGCGGCAGCCGGGGCCAGTGGCCTCAGGCCAGCGGCCAAAGGGTGATGGCCAAAGGGCAGTTGCCGCCGTTTGGAAGCCGTTCGGGGGGCTGGGCTGGCCAGGGGCTTTTGTTGTAATTGGCCCACCTGCTGTTGGGAACGTTAGGGAAGGGGGAGTTTTTAATTGTTTTTATAATTTTATTCTATTTTAATCCGTTTTTATGGAGTCGTCCCTGGCCATGTCGACGTTTATGTTTCCTGGGGAGCGCGGGGGCGCCGCCATTGGGGTGGTCTTGGGCAATGGACGTAACAGCGGTGGGAGCTTAACGTGTCCGCGTAGAAGAAGGAGGGACAGATGGTTGACACCTATCCCCCCTTCTGGTTTTGCCCCCAGCCAGAGGGTGTCAGGTAGTCTTGTCAACTGCCCCTCGGGCCTGACGGTGCTGCTGCTCAATGCCAGGTCAGTCAATAATAAATCTTCCCTCATCCATGACTTGATTGTGGATGAGGGGGGCCGACCTGGCTTGCATAATGGAGACCTGGGCGGGAGAGGGAGGGGATGTTGCCCTCTCTCAACTGTGCCCGCCCGGGTATCTGGTTCAGCACTGTTCATGCCCAGAGGGGAGGGGAGGGGGGGTTGCTTTGGTCTACCGAGCCTCCATCTCTCTCACAGGACTTCCGGTCCCTTCGAGACCAGGGCTGGAGTGTCTCTACTTGGTGTTGGGCGACCGAGACAGATTGGGGATTCTATTGGTGTACCGTGCACCCTTCTGCCCAGCAGTCTCCCTGCCTGAGCTGACGGAGACCGTCTCGGACCTGGTGTTGAAGTCCCCCAGGACCAACATCCTGGGGGTCCTCAACAC
>NW_025336010.1:435389-471535 GCF_004798865.1 Varanus komodoensis
TATCTGGTTCAGCACTGTTCATGCCCAGAGGGGAGGGGAGGGGGGGTTGCTTTGGTCTACCGAGCCTCCATCTCTCTCACAGGACTTCCGGTCCCTTCGAGACCAGGGCTGGAGTGTCTCTACTTGGTGTTGGGCGACCGAGACAGATTGGGGATTCTATTGGTGTACCGTGCACCCTTCTGCCCAGCAGTCTCCCTGCCTGAGCTGACGGAGACCGTCTCGGACCTGGTGTTGAGGACCCCCAGGATGTTGGTCCTGGGGGACTTCAATCTCCATGCCGAGTCTGGTCTGACCGGGGCGGCTCAGGACTTCATGGCCTCCATGAGGGCCATGGGGCTGTCTCAACATGTCTCCGGCCCGACCCATGAACGTGGACACACTCTGGACCTGGTTTTCTCGACGGGGCAGGAAGAGGGTGGTCTGAGGGTGAGGAATTTATGCTTGACTCCCCTGTCATGGTCAGATCACCTCCTGGTGAAGTTTGTGCTTGAGAGCGACCTCTCCCTCTGCAAGGGTGCGGACTCCCTGGGGGAGTTTCCGGCTTACAAGACTGGTGCTCCTGTCGAGGCTCTGGTCGAATTGTGGAACGGGGAGATGACCAGGCTGTGGACACGATCGCTCCTAAGCGTCCTCTCCCACCGGGCAGAGCCCGCTCTTCCCCTTGGTATACACCTGAATTGCGGGCGATGAAGCAGGTTGGGAGACAGCTAGAGCGTAGGTGGAAGAGATCACGGGATGAATCTGACCGAACACACTTGAGAGCCCACTATCGGGCCTATGCTGTGGCGGTGAGGGCGGCAAAAAAGAGGTTTTTTCCCACTTCCATTGCCTCCTCACAATGCCGTCCGGCGGAGCTTTTTCGAGTGGTGCAAGGCCTGGTTCGTCCAGGTCCTAAGGAAGATCGGGTTCCACCCTCAAAGGCCCGCTGTGATGACTTTGCCATGCATTTCAGGGAGAAAATCGCTCAGATTCGTCAAGAGCTAGACACCACTAGTGAATCAGAGGTTTCTGGGGAGACGCCAATGCTGCCGTCTGGTCCAGAATTATTGGATGAATTTCAGTTATTGTGGCCCGATGATGTGGACAAGGTGCTTGGACAAGTACGTCCCACCACTTGCCTATTGGACCCTTGCCCGTCTTGGTTAATAAATAATTCCAAGCACGGGATT
Source organism: Varanus komodoensis (assembly GCF_004798865.1). Lineage (NCBI taxonomy): Eukaryota > Metazoa > Chordata > Lepidosauria > Squamata > Varanidae > Varanus > Varanus komodoensis. Next base: position 436,559 of record NW_025336010.1, read on the forward strand.
GGGATCTGGATCTTGGAAGTGGTTAACGCTTCTCTGAGGGAGGGTCGGGTGCCTGCCCCTTTAAAGGAGGCGGTAGTCCGACCGGTCCTGAAGAAAGCGTCACTGGATCCAGAGATGGCCACTAACTATAGACCTGTGGCCAACATCCCGTTTCTGGGCAAGGTGTTAGAGCGGGTGGTGGTGGGACAACTCCAAGCACTCTTGGATGAAACTGATTATCTAGACCCATTTCAGTCTAGCTTCAGACCCGGGTACGGTACTGAATCTGCCTTGGTCGCCCTGTACGATGACCTGTGCAGGGAGAAGGGCAGGGGGAGTGCGTCCCTGTTGGTCCTCCTGGACCTCTCAGCGGCTTTCGATACCATCGACCATGGTATCCTTCTGGATAGGCTAGCAGGATTGGGGGTCGGAGGCACTGCTTTGCAGTGGTTCCGCTCCTATCTCAATGGCCGATTCCAGAAGGTGGTGCTGGGGGACTATGTCTCTGCACCATGGCAGCTATGCCATGGAGTACCGCAGGGGTCCATTTTGTCCCCTTTGCTGTTTAACGTCTACATGAAACCGCTGGGAGAGGTCATCAGGAGGTGTGGGCTGCAGAATCATCAGTACGCTGATGATACCCAGCTCTACCTCTCGTTTTCCACCAATCCAGGTGAGGCAGTGGCTGTGCTGAACCGGTGCCTGGCCAAGGTAATGGGCTGGATGAGGGCCAATAAACTGAAGCTCAATCCAGACAAGACAGAGGTCCTGTTGGTTGGTGGATTGGGCTTTGGAGAGGGTGGATTTAACCTAGTCCTGAATGGGGTTGCACTCCCTCTTAGGGACAAGGTCCGCAGCTTGGGAGTGCTCCTCGACCCGGAGCTTTCATTGGAAGCTCAGGTGACAGCGGTGGCGAGGAGCGCTTTCCTTCAGCTTCGGCTGATTCATCAGCTGCGCCCCTACCTGGAGTACGACTGCCTAGCGACAGTGACACACGCGCTGGTGACTCCCCGTCTGGACTTCTGTAACGCGCTTTATGTGGGGCTACCCTTGAAGACGGTCCGGATACTTCAATTGGTTCAAAATAGAGCTGCCAGGCTGCTGACGGGGACGGGGCGTTATGTTCACATGACTCCAGTCCTCCGTCAGCTTCACTGGCTTCCCACTGAAGTCCGGGCCCAATTCAAGGTGTTGGTGATGACCTATAAAGCCCTAAACGGCTTGGGACCTGGTTACCTGAAGGAGCGCTTACATCCATATATGCCCGGCCGACCCCTGAGATCTGCGGGAGAGGCCCTTCTCCGGGAACCCTCCGTGAAAGAAATTAGGAGGGCAGGTACTCGGAGGAGGGCTTTCTCTGTGGTGGTGCCCAATCTATGGAATGTGCTCCCCAGAGAGGTCCGCCTGGCGCCGTCGTTATTTGTTTTTCGGCGCCAGGCGAAGACCTTTTTATTTAAGCGTCATTTTAATTGTTAACAGTATTTGCTTATTTATCTGGCCAGGGCGACTTCTTTTATATTGTTATTTATTTTATATTGTTATTTTTGTATTTTATTTTATGTTGTGAGCCGCCCCGAGGCTTTGGCGAATGGGGCGGCATAGAAATGTTTTAATAAATAAATCAATAAATTAAACTTGCAAGAGCTCTTAATACATTAGCTACAGTTCACGGCGTTGTTGTTCTGTAGCATCTTGGCTCTTAAATAATCAGTAATGAGCAAAACAATGTATGGCTGTTTCAGGTCAAGAGGAAACTTAGCATCAGTGCAGAAAGAAGCTTATCATAAATTATATCTCTTCCTTTCAGGCACGAAGCAGCTACCATACAGAGTGGCACCGTTATAGCATAGGCTTTCCCATACTATGAATACTACTACGAATTTGGAATTATCAAAATGTCAAGAGGGAAGCTGCTCCTGTAATTGGCTTCAGTGAGAGGATCAATTACTCTGCAGGAAAGGTTTGTTTATTGTGCACGGGGACAGGAGGGACAATTAGCAGTAACTAGGACTTGCAGTACGCGTCCCTGCCAATGCAGCACATACTGGCTTGCTCACGACGAAGGCAGTGAGCTGTGGAGCAGCCCAGCCTGTGCTCCTGGTGCTCAGATGATGTCTGACTGTGTCGAGCGTGAGTTGCCATTACCTGATAGCCTTCTGTTTTCTTCTGACACCACTTCAGCAATGCATTTCGCTTGGAACCGCCATACTCTCTTGCCAGAGCAGACAGGGGGTCTTTTCTTTCCTCTCTAGAAATAGAGAACAAGTTTCCCAGCTCATCCCACATTGTTCATCCCATCAGAATGTTCTGAGACCTCTTTTCAGCGGGCCTTGACACCAGCCCCCTCCCGCACATGCATCTTGCATCATGCTGGGCACCACCATCAGCATCCTGGCGTTCTCCTCAGATTCCCCACCTGCCTGCATGGACAAGGGACTCCCAGGCAAGTGTCAGCAGCATTCAAGCGATGCACCTTCACCTTCCCCCACAGAAGTAAAGAGAGCACTGGCAGCACTGCCTCTGACAGAGAAATTACATAGCCCAGGTGGACAGCCACAAGAAGTATGTGGTGTGTCCCTTTCTCCATTGGGAGGGAGTACTTTAAGGCTGACTTAAAAGAGCCTTCACAGGGATGAATGTGCAGTCACTAATTTTTCTCATGCCTCAGTCTCACAGTTAGAAGCAGTTTAAGCACAGACTAACCGGCCATTAAGCTATACTGTACTTTAGTTTGAGTTTAGAAAATAAACTGATGGTATCTCCCTGCAATGCGTGGCTGGTGACGAATGTCACCTTGAAAGAAAAGTAAGTTGGAATGTTAACTGAAGACAGTCTTCCACAGTGGCGACCAGAGGAAGCAGCAGCCCCATTTCCTTTTCCGCCACATGGAAAAGATGGCACAATCTCACACTGACACCTCACCTCAACTTCTGACAGCGGAGTGGAAAGCAGTGGAGGTGGGAATGTTCGTGAGGGAAAATGCAACAGAGCTGTTATTATCTCCCATAACCTCTAACTCCATTTTTAGATCTGAAATGAGCGCAGCAAATGGCAAGAACTTTCCATTGGACTGATTTTCTTCAGGGTTGTATTTCCAGCAGTTGAAGTGCTTTCTGTTCTAGAACTCATCATAACTAATTGGAAGATCACATACCTACAGAACTGCAAGAGATCTGCTTAGTTGATTCACTGGACAGACAACCATAACCCTGTTCCAAAAACTTCCACTCATTTAAATGCTACTTGCAGGAAAGATAGAAACATAGACACAGAGTGAGTCAGAAGAAGCCTCCCAGGCCATCTAGACTGACCCCCAGCTCCAGCCGGTTCTGCTCATGATATGCATACCATTTGCATGTCTAGCCTATTCTTAAACACCCTCAACGTTGGGCTTCAACTACCTCCCATGGAAGCCCATTCCATACCCTTGGGGTCCTAACTGTCAGGAAGTACTTCCTGGCATCCAAATGGAACCTTGGTTCCCTGAGCTTTGCTCCATTGGAACATGTCCTGCCCTCCTCCACAGGGGAAAAACGTCCATGTCCCACCTCCACATGACACCCTCTCACATACTTATATGTTGCTAACAGGCCCCCTTTGAGTCTCCTCTTCTCAAGGCTGAAAAGACCAAGGTCCCTCAGTCTCGCCTCATATGGCTTTCCCTGCAAATCAGCCACCATCCTTGTGGCCCTTTGCTGCCACTGATTCCAACCTTGCTATATCCTTCTTGTAATTTGGGGCCCAGAACTGAACACAATACTCCAGTTGAGGGCACACCAGAGTCGCATGGAGTGACAGTAATACCTTTCTTGATCTAGAAGCCACACTTCTGGCTATGCAACCAAGGGTAGCATTCGCCCTCTTGACCCCTGTGTCACACTGCTGACTCAAGTTTAGCCTGCAGTCCATTTTTACAAGTGCTGCTCTTCAGCCACTTAGCCCCTAACCTGTACTTATGACACCCATTCCTATGCCCCAAGTGCAAGACCTTACACTTATCCGCATTGAACGTGGATATATTTTTACTATGGCTTGGTTCTCACAAACAACCAAGGATGAGGTCAGCCTGTTTCTCAATCATACCATACCAATATGGCTGAATGTGCCTCCATACAGGAAGGAAAGGGCTCTGCATGTGGGCAGCTTGCACTCAAGAAAAAGGGTCCTAGCTGTCTCTGATGTGCCAACCATCTACACATGGTCTGGGCAACCCCCAGCTCTTCTGCCTACAGCTGCCATGGTCCCACACCACTGGCTATGCTGGATGGGACCGAAGGAAGATGCAGACCACAGGCTATTTAAAACTATCATGGAGCATTCAATCATGCAAGGCCCCACCTGCAGTTTCTAGCAGAGCCATCGGACACATTTAACTTCTATGCTTTTTGTAAGAATTATGCTGTCTGTAAAATGGAACCCTAGAGAGTTGTAATAAGCTATCTTCCAGACAGTTAAAAGGTTATAGAAACACTCGGGCACAAGTGAGTAGCACTAACTCAATATGGATTGGTTCTTCTTAGAATGACCCCGGGTGCGACCGAACGACCACCAGAGTCACCATGCGTTGCTCTCTCCTTTGGCCCTCTGGCCTCCTGCTGCCCAAGTGAACACCATGCAGAATCAGCTTGATCTCCTGTCCCTGCATGTCCATGAACTATGTTTCGCTTTGCTTTCTCCACATTTTGATTTTTGTCTCCTTCGTTTTTTTTCCTGAAAGTCTCTCACAGTCTTCAATTTGACAGCCAATGACAGCCACTCCAAACTGCTCAAGGAGCACAGTGGAGGGACTGCCACTGACTAGTCACATATTTTTTTTAAAAAAATTGTGCCCCAGATTTACACAATCTTGTTAAGTATTTTCACCATTATTTTTTTTAGAATCATAGAATCATAGGATAGCAGCGCTGGAGGGGGCCATGAAGGCCATCAGGGTCCACGAAGGAGGAATCTCAGCATACTGAAGGACTGTTGTTGTTAGTCGCAAAGTCGTGTCCAACCCATCACGACCCCATGGACAACATTCCTCCAGGCCTTCCTGTCCTCCGCCATCCCCCGGAGTCCACTTAAGCTCACGCCGACTGCTTCAGTGACTCCATCCAGCCACCTCATCCTCTGCCGTCCCCTTCTTCTTTTGCCATCTATTGTTCCCAGCACTAGGCTCTTCTCCAGGGAGTCCTTCCTTCTCATTAGGTGGCCAAAGTATTTGAGTTTCATCTTCAGTATCTGGCCTTCTAAAGAGCAGTCAGGGTTGATCTCCTCTAGGACTGACCGGTTTGATCACCTTGAAGTCCAAGGGACGTGCAGGAGTCTTTTCCAGCACCACAATCCAAAGGCCTCAATTCTTTGGCGCTCAGCCTTCCTTATGGTCCAACTTTCACAGCCACACATTGTAACCGGGAAACCATAGCCTTGACTATATCCACTTTAGTTGGCAGGGTGATGTCTCTGCTTTTTAGTACGCTGTCTAGATTTGCCATAGTTTTCCTCCCCAGGAGCAAGCGTCTTTCAATTTCTTGGCTGCAGTCCCCATCTGTGGTGATCTCGGAGCCCAGGAAAATAAAATGTGTCACTACCTCCATTTCTTCCCCATCTATTTGCCAGGAAGTGAGAGGACCGGATGCCATGATCTTAGTTTTCTTAATGGTGAGTTTCAAGCCAACTTCTGCGCTCTCCTCCTTCACCTGCATCAAGAGGCTCTTTAGTTCCTCTTCACTTTCTGCCATGAGAGTGGTATCATCTGCATATCTGAGGTTGTTGATATTTCTCTCAGCAATCTTAATTCCAACTGGTGATTCATCTAGGCCCACCTTTCTCATGATGTGCTCTGCATATAAGTTAAATAGGCAGGGCGACAGTATACAGCCTTGCCAAACTCCTTTCTCAATTTTGAACCAATCAGTGGTTCTGTGTCCACTTCTCACTGTTGCTTCTTGACCCGCATATAGGTTTCTCAAGAGACAAATAAGATGGTCTGGTACTAACATTTCTTTAAGAACTTGCCACAATTTGTTGAGATCCACACAATCAAAGGCTTTAGCATAGTCAATGAAGCAGAAGTAGATGTTTTTCTGGAACTCCCTAACTTTCTCCATGATCCAGCGTATGTTGGCAATTTGATCTCTAGTGCCCCTGCCTCTTCGAAATCCTGCCTGTACTTCTGGTAGTTCTCAGTCCACATACTGCTGGAGCCTAGCTTGTAGGATTTTGAGCATAACTTTGCTAGCATGTGAAATGAGTGCAATGGTGTGGTAGTGTGAGCATTCTTTGGCATTGCCCTTCTTTGGGATCAGAATGTAAACTGACCTTTTCCAATCCTGTGGCTACTGTTGAGTTTTCCAAATTTGCTGCCATATTGAGTATAGCACTTTAACTGCATCATCTTTTAAGATTTTGAATAGCTCAGCTAGAATACTGTCACCTCCACTAGCTTTGTTGTTGCTCAGACTTCCTAAGGCCCATTTGACTTCACATTCCAGGATGTCCGGCTCAAGGTCAGTGACCACCCCATTGTGGTTATCAGGGACGTTAAGCTCTTTCTTGTATAGTTCTTCTGTGTAATCTTGCCACCTCTTCTTAATCTCTTCTGCCTCTGTTAGGTCCCTGCCATTTTGGTCCTTTATCATGCCCATCTTTGCAGGAACTGTTCATATCTCCAATTTTCCTGAATAGATCTCTGGTCCTCCCTATTCTATTGTTTTCTTCTATTTCTTTGCACTGTTCATTGAAGAAGGCATTCTTATCTCTTCTAGCTATTCTCTGGAATTCTGCATTCAATTGGGTGTGTCTTTCTCCTTCTTCCTTGCCTTTTGCTTCCCTTCTTTCCTCAGCTATTTGTAAAGCTTCCTCAGACAGACATTTTGCTTTCTTGCATTTCTTTTTCTTTGGGATGGTTTTAGTTGCTACCTCTCGTACGATGTTGCGAACCTCCGTCCATAGTTCTCAGCCACTCTGTCTATCAGATCTAATTCCTTAAATCTATTTGTCACCTCTACTGTATGTTCATCAGGGATATGATTTAGGTCATACCTGAGTGGCCTAGTACTTTTTCCTACTTTCAATTTAAGCTTAAATTTTGCAACCAGAAGCTCATGATCTGAGCCACAGTCAGCTCCTGGTCTTGTTTTTACTGACTGTATAGAGCTTCTCCATCTTTGGCTGTAGAGCACATAGTCAATCTGATTTCTGTGTTGACCGTCTGGTGATGTCCATGTGTAAAGTCATGTCTCTTGGGTTGTTGGAAAAGAGTGTTTGCTATGACCATCGTATTCTCTTGACAAAATTCTACCAGCCTGTGCCCTGCTTTATTTTGTACTCCAAGGACAAGCTTGCCTGTTATTCCGGTTATCTTTTGGCTTCCTACTTTAGCACTGCAATCCCCCATGATGATAAGGACATCATTTTTTGGTGTTATAAAGAGCATGGCAAGGCCCAAATAGCGCTGTTTCCTACCTTTGCTTTCCCTTGCCTTGCTGTCAAGGGAGAGCAAAGGTATGAGTATTTATTTTTCTCATGGGAAGAGGTGGTGGTATTTTACCCTTTTTGTGGCAAAATCCCCCTATTTCTTTTTAGCCTCAATAGTGCTCAGGATGATGGCACATTTTGCATTTCTGCCTAAGGCTTCAAACTTACAAATCAGAAATGCACACACGTAGGGTTCATTTTCTTTTTTTTTTTAAAAAGATGGCTAGGCAATGAGATAGCCTCTCCAGTATATCATTTGAACACTTTATATATTATTACTTATAAATAATAAAAAGGAGCTTTGAGGGGGCTTCCCCTAGAAGAGGTATGGGAAAGATCACCAAGAGCAGCAAGAGTTTTGCTTGGTGTACTTGAATGTGGGTAAAATCCACTGTACTCACCACTTGACTTTATCCACAGTGGGCCTGGTCACCCAGGTTCAGATGACACAGCAATGTACCATGAGTAAAACAAACCCTATAAACTGCCCATGGGTTCTCAAGGTGTCTTGTCTCTAAGTTGGGCTGGGTTCTGATGACAAGACAGCCAACCCATGATGGATTATTTTGTTATGGGAAACAGGTCAATGTTGCCTAGACATTTAGTCTTAGGATAATTTTTACACTGCAGTAATTTTTAAGGGATATATCTGATTTTCTAATTCTGTATTTCTTTCCATATAAGAATGTTAACACTTTTTCATACTCCCACGTAAGTATACACTTTGGAAAATTTGTTGTTTGCTGTGTTTCAAGCATTTCATAACCATATTAAATTAGATTTGTGTGTCCAGATTACAGAGCAGAAGGCACAAAAATACAGTTTAGAAAATGCTGGTGGGCAGTACTGCTCTTCAGGATTCCAGCCTTTCCCTTCCATCTTCCCTCCACTTCCCGCCATCCCATGCCAGTGGTCATTTGGCATGCTCACTCTTCATTTCTGCCGGCTCCCTAATTCTGGGTTTTTGAAGATGTGTGGCCATGCTTGCGCCCAATTCCAGCTACTCTGCAGTATTTAATTTTTCTATGGGCAGCCCTCTGTCTTTCTTGTTCATTCTGGTCAATATTTAAAAATACTTCTACCCCTTTTTGTACATTTGTGCCTGACTCCTCCTATTCTGGCCAATCCACTCCTATCAGGCTTTTAATGACTTGTTCTATGTGTGCCACTGGTTTTGTTTTTGTTTCACCCTGCAAGGTTTTTTTAGGGCTTTTCAGAGCTTCTGCTAACTCTGGGGTTACATCAGGCCTGATAGCATTTTCTTTCTTATACATGAGTGATGCAGTTTTGATGACATAAGCATGAGTACATGAAGACTCGAAATGGTATTACTCTATTTTTACTATCATATATACTGTGTGCTAAGTACATAAAAGAACTTCAAATCTTTCTGAAAGGGAAACACTAAACATTCATAATGCTGTAAGAGAACAGTACAGCTTGTTTCTAAATTCCAGTAAGGAACACCGTTTATGTCAAGTTCTTTGTTTTGAAAACAGTCTTTTTAGGAAACAAATAATATGAACTGTGCAGGTACAATGAGAAGTGGTTTACAACAAATATTAATCTTATAAATGAGTCTGTTAGGTCAACTGCATTCCAAGCCCAAGAACTGATTAACAGTTTCATGTAGGCAGTACAGAACTTTATTATTCTGTTTAGATTTGCATATTTTACCTCTATTCCTTGGAATATTCTTAATGTTTAAAGCCACACAATCTTTTTATTTATATTTATACTGATTCCTAAATAACTTTTAAAGAAGATTTAATGGTTCCTTAAATAAAAGCTACCAGTAACTTAGGGTGCAATCCTACAGGCTACTACAGAGTCTAAGTAGCCACAGGAAAGTTTGGCGCCCCAGCGCCAACCTTGGAAACATGGTCCAAGGTTGAAACGGGAACCCTGAGTCTTGAATGCCCTCTCTTAACCCTCACAGCCAATGCAGAAAGAGGCTGAGGCTCTGAGGATGGAAGCCTGACCTCAAAGCTGGCACTGGGTGGGCGTTCTGAGAGACGGGGACAAGTGCTACTGGAATACAATGTGCCTGCCTGCAGTGATGCCTCAGTGTGCACTCCTTGCAAACCATGGCAAAAGATTTGCATGGCTGAAACTGGCCATCTAAGTCATTTGCAAGGCTGCAGAAGCATGGAAGAAACCTTCAGCTCCATGTTCCTGCCAGTCCTGACAGGATGCCTTCAAGTCATACTGGAGTTATGGGCAGCCACACCAGATCACAGTGTCATGCTGACGATACTACGATAAAACATCAAATGCATAAAAGTAACCGTGGAACTGCAGACAGCTACAAGTTATTTATTACACTTCTATACTGTCCAACAGGTAAAGCTAGTAACACTGTTTATGTTCCCAAAAACCCAGAAGGAATGTCAAAAGAAAACACAGGGGGCAGCATGCACAGAGAAAATGGTGGAATATTTACAAGTAACAGAGCAAAGTGGGACTATGCAAATCATATTTTGACTCAAGTTTTCTTCCACAACTTTTGTTCAATATGGGACAAAAAAAACCCAAACAAAAACAAGATGGGACTTGCAGATGAGGACAGGGAAGGGAACAATTACAGAAAACTCAGATGCTAACTTTCAGGTCTGTGTGGCCAAAAGAATACCACCATGGAGTGGCAAAAGTGCTTCAGGATATTATTCAAAGATGATGCCTGTCACTGCTGAGAATTTTTGGGAAATGGCTCAGGTGCCAGAAGGCTGAAAGTGAGCAAATACTGTCCCCATCTTCTAGAAGGAGAAAGAGATGGAAACTGCAGGTCACTTAGCTTGATGTCACTGTCATGGTAGTAGTATGAACTGATTTTGGCAAAAATCTACTAGAGTTTCCCACAGTGTCCTCATCAACAGGATGGTAAAATGTGACCTGGATAATGTGACTCTTCAGGTTTCACATATGGCTGAGTATCTGTATCCAGTGAATACGCTTAAGTGGCTCTGCATCAACATGTGGCATTCTTGCAGAATGCCACAGGATTTAATTCTATAAGCAGTGTGGACACAGGTGCTGGCGGAATGCTTATCAAGTCAACAGATGACACAAAGGTGGGAGGGGCAAAAGACGTCAGGACCACAACTGACAGGCTGGAAGGCTGTCCCAAAACCGAAGCCCTGTATCTAGATACAAAAGAAATCAAACACCCAAGTATATGCAGTGGGAGACCAGGCTTGGCAGCAGAAGATGCAAAAGAGATCTTGGTGTCTTAGTGGACTGCAAGCTGAATAGGAACCTCAAGTGGGATGCAGCTGTTTGAAAAGCAAATGCAGTCCTGTGATGATCAGAGGAAACAGAGTACACTTCACTCTACTTTGTGTTGGACAGTGTGTTTAGATCAAGGCACCAAATTTTAAGAGGGACATTGACAAACTGCAGCATGACCAGAGAAAGGCAATAAAGATGGTGAGACACTTGGAAAAGCTGCTTACCTGTAACCAATGTTGCTTGTGTAGTCATCTGTGCATTCACCCATATGGGCTCTGCACCTGCACAGACAGGGGCTCTTTTTGGATAGAGAGAGACAGAATCCCTAGCTAGGCATCAAGTCCCTTCAGTCCTATTCAGATGAGGCGCTGAATGTCCAGGCAGGGGTATAACTTAACCCCTCTTGAGGTAGTGGCCAATCCAACAGGGAGCACACAGAATTCCTAACTTTCCATCCCAACACAGAAATGAAGAAAGTGTCCACAGTCCAGGTGGATTGGGATATGAAAATATGCATATTTTAAGTCTATCAAGGTGAACCAGTCCCCTTTTCTTATTAAGGGTAGCTTGCAGAGAAATCATGTGGAACTTCTTATGTTGAATGTAGACATTCATGTCTCTAAGGTCTAAGATGGGATGGAGGTCACTGTCTTTTTTAGGGATGGTAAAATACTAGGAGTAGAATCTCCTTCAATCAGAGGGTGGGACAGATCAAATTGCTCCCTTTGCTCAAAGTGTACATGGGGAGGTAGTCTACACTGCTCCCAGTGGTGGAAGGGATTTGAATTCAACACAGAGTACCCATTTGTCTGATGTTATATCTTCCCATTGGAGAATGTATTTCGCTAAGTGGCCTTTGAACCATAATGTTCCTGATGGTGAAGGGCTGGTTCAGGATGGTTGTCAGCAACACTGTCTCTCAGTATCCAGCTGCTTTTTGGAGGACTGCTGGATACAAGGAGGAGCATCCCGATGCTGCCGGGCTGGGACCTGGTTGGAGGATGCTTGTGGTGGTGGAACTGTTGGGCAAATGAGACCACCAGTTTGGAGTGTGGTGGCACTGGAAAGGAAGTGGAAGTGGGCCACAGAGCTCCTTGCAGGAACAAAGGAGGGTTCCAGTATTGGTACTGCATGTCTATTGCCCTCAGTTCCCAGAAATACTCTTCATATGGAACCGTTGGTAGCATGCAGTGGCTCTCTCTCCCGGATTGGCATGGGGCTTGCACCAGATTGACATTTCAAGTCCTTGGAGATAACTGATGAGACTGGTTTGAAGGTCAGTCCAGAACGTGGTTCTCGCACTGGTTGGGGACAGCATTGTGGTCCTGCATCAGATGGGGAAAGTGTCCCTTATTCACCCTCCAAGAAGGACTGAGTGGCATGCTCCAGTTGGAGTATCAATCCAGAGCATGGTGCCATTGGTGGAGCTGGGGGGACTGGTGAGGCAGCAAGTGCTGGTTCCACTGTAAGCACCCCAGAGCAGACTCATGATTGGTCCACTGCGGGGAGTAGTGATGAGCCTTCTTAGGCTTTTTGGTAGACTTTTTCCCCACCATTTTTATCCTCCTTCAGTCACCATTTTGGGACCATGTCTGGGCCTCTTCTGAGGCCATTTTTCAGTGGCTTTTGGTGCGGGTATCACTTGCTCAGCTGGTGGAGCCCAGCAGCTGCTGAAGGTGGGCAAATACCTGGAGCTGCCCACAAAGCAGAAGGTCCTGGTGTGATTGTCTCTATCACCTGTCCACATTTTGTAATGCAGATGCCCAGCTTGACTCTTTCTTGCCTGCTTGGTCATAGCTTGGCAATGCAAGCAAGAGTATCCTGTGGTCTTCTCCAAGGCAGAAGAGACAGAGTGAATGTCTGTCAGTTGAGGGCATCTTCATGCCACAGCACATGCACTTTTCAAATGCAACCGTGAATGTCATCGGTGAGTACAATAAAGATGTGGGGGAAGGGAGGTTAGAGTGACAGTTGAGAGTAGCTAACAGTAAGAGTAAGCTGTGAGGTAAAATGGATAGGTGGTTGTATTTTTTTTAAAAAAATTGTAAGATGTGATAGCAGAGGTTAGAAATTGTGAAAACTGAGAAAAAGATACGGTCTGTGAGGTAAAGCTGATATAAAAGGAGGTTCTAGATCATTTGGAGAGCTGGGGTAAGAATGAATCCAAGGCACCTAAGGCAGCAGTCGAAAATGAACTGGAAAAAACGGTGGGAGTAGCATCTTTATATAGTATCATGGAAGGGGGAAGGTCTCCTGCCAAAATGCCTAAATAAGGAATCTCTATCTATCCAACAACAGGCCCTATGCAGGCGCTGCACCCATATGTGTGATGCACGGAGATCACAAAGAAGAACCCAAGTTCTATGAAGAATGGTTGACAGAGGTGGGTAAGAACAGTCTGGAGAAAAGAAGGTGAGAGAGGATCTTAACATTCATTTTCTTTCTATGAGTGTGAGACTGCTCTTTTGACCAAGCTGAAACACCACCTCCAACTTGTCTGATTGGGCTGAATGATCTCAGCTATATTTCTGATCAGACTTCTAATTGGACTCACAGAGTTTGGAAATGTTGCTAGAGTTGGCCTACTTTGGCTACATAAGATCTTCCTGGAGTTGTCACGTGTCTGTTTATGGAGAAGGATAGGCTGAGGGCTTCCCATCTGCCTCTGCCAAGATGCATTTATAATTGTAAATTTGGGGTCTTGGACTGGACTCTATCCTATTGGGAAATCAATGCTTAGTTTACATACAGGATAGGCTCAGGTATTGCTTGGTTACTGTGGCCTGGATCCGGTTCCAAAGCTTCTCTTTGATCTTATACAAGGTGTGACACAAAAATAACCAGATTAGTAATAAAAAAAATTATTGATGAATTACAGCACTCTGAACATTGTTGCCTTCTATATACTCCTCTTCCCAATCTCTACACCGTTCCGTACGTGTTTTCCCTTGATGGAAACAGTGCTGGAAGTCTCCTTGTGTGAGGCTTTGCAACAGGCTTGCCGTTTTTGCCTTCACTTCATCAGCTGACACAAAACATGTTCCCTTCGGGTCACTTTTGATTTTCAGGAACAAGTGAAAATCACAGGGAGCTAAATTGGGTGAATAAGGAGGATGGTCGAGGACAGGAATTTTTTTTAATCATTTCGTAAGTTTCTGTGGCCGTTTTGTTCAATTTCGCGAGAAACTTGATGTTGATTCGCTGTTTAATTTTCCCCTCCAACATTATCGCAGCAACACATGTAGTGAGTGCAGTTCGAATAATGACAGTGCTATTCACAGGATATACCTAGCTGGTCAGTGGTTTGAGAGGGTGTGTAGGAGGAGATATAGTTCTATGATGTACATCTAGAGGATTTTCCAGGAAAGTCCTAAGCGCAATCCGGTTATTTCTGTGTCTCACCTTGTATATTGGTTTACCCCCTTTCCCCTTCCCTTATATAAACTTCATCACTTCATCTGTACTGAGTGTGTGCATACATGCCTTCTTCCAGGTAAACCTCATTATTAAATCCAACAATTCAGCCTAGCTGCTTCTGTGTAATGTTTTGGACTTGGGGGCTTGAAACATGGGTACCAGTTTGGACCTTTATTTCTGCATCCAAGTGCACCCTGAAGAGTCTGAGAGTCTCCTGGCTCAGGGGAATGAGAACCTACTGTGTTATTGCTCCCTAAACTGCAGGGAGTTTGGACAATTCCCTTTCTCCCTTCAGTGGAGACAATGATAGCTGCCTTAAAGTATCTCAAGAGTTTTTATACAGAAAATGGAAAAGGTTTATTCTGTTGCTTCAGAGGGAGAAGCAGAACCAGTGAATGGAAATTATAGAAACATAGAAACAGAGCGAGCCAGAAGGGGTCTCCTGGGCCGTCTAGTCTGATCCCTGGCTCCAGCCGGCTCCGCTCATGACATGCCCACCATGTGCATGTCCAGCCTATTTTTGAACACCCGCACTGATGGGGCCTCAACCACCTCCCATGGAAGCCCATTCCATACCCTCGGGGTCCCACAGACATGACAGGATTAAGTCAAATTAATACTGATTTTTCTTTGGTCATAACTTGTATTTATCCCAGTTACCAAAACAGTTTAGTGAAATTAAAATGTGATTTTCTGTCTCTCCCCTGTTCTGAACACATCTTTTCTTCATAGTTTTGTTTTAATTCAGATTTTTTTTCTTTTTTACAGCAATATCTATTTTCCCATTCCACCTTGACCACAACTAAAAGTGTCCATTGAGAATTTAAACTAGTTTAAATGAGTAATTTATAAGTGCTACACTCAATATGCCAGCAAATTTGGAAAACTCAACAGTGGCCACAGGATTGGAAAAGGTCAGTTTACATTCCAGTCTCAAAGAAGGGCAATGCCAAAGAATGTTCAAACTACTACACCATTGCACTCATTTCACATGCTAGTAAAGTTAAGCTCAAAATCCTGCAAGTTAGGCTCCAGCAGTATGTGGACTGAGAACTACCTGAAGTACAGGCAGGATTTCGAAGAGGGAGAGGAACTAGAGATCAAATTGCCAACATATGCTGGATCATGAAGAAAGCTAGGGAGTTCCAGAGAAACATCTATTTCTGCTTCATTGACTATGCTAAAGCCTTTGATTGTGTGGATCACAACAAATTGTGGCAAGTTCTTAAAGAGATGGGAGTACCAGATCATCTTATTGGTCTCTTGAGAAACCTGTATGTGGGTCAAGAAGCAACAGTGAGAACTGGACACGGAACCACTGATTGGTTCAAAATTGGGAAAGGAGTACAGCAAGGCTGTATACTGTCTCCCTGCCTATTTAACTTATATGCAGAGCACATCATGAAAAAGGCAGGGCTAGATGAATCATCAGTTGGAATTAAGATTGCTGGGAGAAATATCAACTATCTCAGATATGCAGATGTTACCACTCTAATAGAAAAAAGTGAAGAGGAACTAAAGAGCCTCTTGATGCGGGTGAAGGAGGAGAGTGCAAAAGTTGGCTTGAAACTCAACATGAAGAAAACTAAGATCATGGCATCCGGTCCTCTCACTTCCTGGCAAATAGATGGGGAAGAAATGGAGGTAGTGACACATTTTATTTTCCTGGGCTCCAAGATCAGCACAGTGACTGCAGCCAAGAAATTAAAAGACACTTGCTCCTTGCGATGAAAGATATGGCAAATCTAGACAGCATACTAAAAGCAGAGACATCACCCTGCCAACAAAAGTGTGTATAGTCAAGGCTGTGGTTCTCCCAGTTGCAATGTATGGCTGTGATAGTTGGACCATAAGGAAGGCTGAGCACCGAAGAATTGAGGCCTTTGAATTGTGGTGCTGGAGGAGACTCCTGCAAGTCCCTTGGACTGCAAGGAGATCAAACCGGTCAGTCCTAGAGGAGATCAACCCTGACTGCTCTTTAGAAGGCCAAATACTGAAGATGAAACTCAAATAATTTGGCCACCTAATGAGAAGGAAGGACTCCCTGGAGAAGAGCCTAGTGCTGGGAACAATAGATGGCAAAAGAAGAAGGGGACGGCAGAGGATGAGGTGGCTGGATGGAGTCACTGAAGCAGTCAGTGTGAGCTTAAGTGGACTCCGGGGGATGGTGGAGGACAGGGAGGCCTGGAGGAATGTTGTCCATGGGGTCAAGATGGGTTGGACACGACTTTGCGACTAACAACAACAACAACAACAAAATGAGTAATTTAAACTAGGTTGCTGTTGAGAATGGGAAAGGTTACACAATGAAATACCTGGAGTTCACCAGGTTGGGCAAGTGGAGCTGATTCTGTTGCCCTTTTACATGTATACTTCCCAAATAAGTACAGAGATATGGAGCCAAGTGTACAGGCAGTTCCACCAACATCCCATGCCCTAGCATACAGACAGCCATGCACACTGGAACCAGCTGAGATCACTTGAGGTCTCCAGGAGCAGCCCAGCATCCAAGAAAGTCAAACAGAGGGAGTCAGCTGTGCCAACCATTGAAGCCCATACCTGAAGTCCAAATAGGCCCTCCACTATTCCAGTACAAGAGAGTGGACAAATAGCAGATGGTCAGTAGAGCAGTAAGCAAGCCAGGTATTGATCAACAAAGTAAGCTGCTTACCTGCAACTGATGCTCTTCGAGTTCTCAACTGTGCATTCACACATATGGGATCTGTGCCTGCACAGTGCTGGCATTTGGGAAGATTTCCCTAGCTAGGCTCAGTATGAGACCCCATCAGGGAGGGTGTTCAAAGGATAGGCTGGACAAGCACATGGTGGGCATGTCGTGAGCGGAGCCAGCTGGAGCCGGGGGTCAGACTAGATGGCCCAGGAGACCCCTTCTGGCTCGCTCTGTTTCTATGTTTTGGTACCCCTTTCCCCCCAGTATAACTGGGCAAGATTCCTGCTATTCCCCAATTGTGGCCTTGGAACTGGGCATTAGGCCAGAGAATGGCCTGGTCTGTTTGAAACAGCATGGAATTGTGAGGATAGGAAAAGGATCTATGCTGGGTCCTAGGTAAGTCACTGACACCAACATGGGGCCGGTGGATGAGTTGTATGAATGCAGAGATGGCCACTTGGAGAATGTCAGTTGCAGGTAAACAGCCTCACTCTCTTCTTCGTGGTCTCTGCACATCATACATGTGGGCGACTAGGGAGTTCACCAAGTGTGGTGTTGGGAGATGCTGCCACTGGAGAACAGCAGAAAATACTGTGCAGCCAAAGGAGAAGTCCTGCCGTGCACGAATGTCATGCCAGTGATGGTTAACAAACATTGATGATGTTGACCAGGTTGTCCCTTTGCAGAAGTCTTGAAGGGGTGCTGTGCAGTGGCATGGATGTTGCCCTTGGTCCTGCTGAGGTTATTCTGGGAGCTGTAGTTCTGAGAGCTGGTATGCTAGTTTAACAGTCTCTTTGATCTGATAAGCGAGTTGTTGGGGGCCAATCAGGTCACCTTTGGACTGTTCAGTATAGGCTATGAAGAGTCTCTTGGAATGGTGTACTGATTCACTGCATGATCTGTAGAAGGCTCGGGCACACTGAATGTCAAGGGTGGGTAGTGCCATCTCAGTGGGAATAGATGGGGATGGAAAGAAAACTGGTAGAACTGTCATGAGTTAGATGGAATTGCAAAGAGACTTTTGGCAGAAATGTCTGATCTAGTCAGAGGAGGAACAAAGGGTCTATTGGTAAAGTGCACGATTGCTCTCCAGGCTGAAGTGACTGCCACTAGGAAGGTGACCTTCCAAGAAAGGAGTCATAGATCTACAACAGCAAGAGGTTCAAACAGCGGTTTTCTTAAAACCTGCAATACAACAGATAGGCTCCAGCTCAGCATGATGGGTTGGATGGTGGTTCGAGTTGCATAAACCCTTTAAGAACTGCCGGGAGAGAGGATGAGAAAACATGGAAGAACCATTGACAGAATCATGTATTGATGAGATCATAGAATCACAGACTAGTAGAGTTGGAAGGGGCCATGAAGACCACCAGGTCCAACCCCCTGCTGTTGCAGGACACCACATTACACCACCCAACTCAGATGACTGTCCAGTTTCACCTTGAATGTCTCCAGTGTGGGAGAGCAGACCACCTCTCTAGGCAGATGGATCTACTGTTGTATTGCTCTGACAATGAGGAAATTTTTCCTGATATCCAGCCTGAATCTGGGTTGTTGCAACCTGAATTTAATATTCCGTGTCCTACAACTCTGGCATCTCTGGCCTGAACCCAGCCTCTCCAAGCAATGGGATGTTGGATGTGACTGGGCTGGGGTTTGCCAAGGCTCCCTCATGGCCTGTATGAGTGTTGGTAGGAAGGATATAGCCACCAGCACAGAGCCCTCTGGACAAAGGTGTAGTCTGGATCTAGTGTTGGTTCAGTCTGCTGATGAGTTTGCAGAGATGTTTCCAACTGGAGGACCTGTTAAGAGAACCTTCCCAGGTCATAAAATCATAGAATAGTGGAATTGGAAGGCCATCGGGTCCAACTCCTGCTGTTGCAGGTTACCAATTTATACCATCTGAGTATACCATCAGATTACTGTCCACTTTCTTCAGAGGGATCCCAAGCCTTGCACCAAAAAGCAGGTTGCTTACCTGTAACTGATGTTCTTGGAGTGGCCATCTGTGCAGTCACACATATGGGTGCTGCGCCTGCGCAGTGCCTTTGGCCGAAAGATTACAAGCTAACAATTTTTGGCGGGAAAGCTCCGCTTCCCCTCCCCCATGGCCTATAAAGAGCAGAGCATCCGCCATTTTGTTCAGTTTTTGACGACCAAACGTATGCCCCCGTGTGGAAAAAATATTCCTACTGTAAACGATACTGGTACCAAGAAAAAAGGAAATGTTCAGTACCGACGAAAAATATCCACTCACCAACACCGAGCAGGGCTAGCGGGTGGGTTGTGTGACTGCACAGATGGCCACTCGAAAAACATCAGTTACAGGTAAGCAACCTGCTTTTCTTCGTCGTGGCCTCTGTGCATCACACATATGGGTAGATTAACAAGCTTACCATAATGGAGGAGGGGAGGTGTCCTCAACGAAGAACAGATGAAAGAACGGCTCTGCCGAAGGGGCAATCTTGTCGAGCCCGAATGTCTAAACGATAATGTTTGACGAAAGTGCAAGGGTTCGCCCAAGTAGCAGCCCGACATACATCATTAGCTTGTAATCTTCCGGCCAAAGGCACTGCACAGGCGCAGCACCCATATGTGTGATGCACAGAGGCCACGACGAAGAAATGATGTTCTCCAGCAAAGTCAAAACTGGCTGTCATAGCTTGGTGGCATGTCAAACTCAGAGGTGTAGTCAGCCGGTTTGGATGAAGAGCAGCTGAATGGCAAGGAAGGTGTTGGGTTGGTGACAGTTTGGTGGAGACTGGTGGGTGGGTTGGTGCAATTGGTGTCCACGATTCCTGCAAACAGGAAGCAGTTGGTGGCCACAGGTAATGATATGGTCCTGATGGTCCCTGTTCCTAGGGGTACTCTGTATAGTTGTATTCTGGGAATGGAGGTGGTGGTAGTCCCCAGTACATTTTTTGATCTCAAGTCAGTGTTAGGGTTAGGGTGTTCTGTTGGACAATGGGAGGAGGCTGGTGATGGTGCTGGCAAGATGTGTAAGCAGCTTTGCAAAGTCAGTAGCTTTCTTCCATCCCCACCAATTGGGCGGGAGAGTCAATCCAGTTGGAGAATGGGGTGGTGTGTCCTGTATCTCTGCTTCGGGGAAGGATGGTGCTGTGGTTGGTTAAAGGCACCCATCTGAATCCACTGGTGGAGCCAGTGAAGGAACAAATAAGGTACAGGAGGCATAAGTTGGTTGCAGGGCCGGTGTAGGAACAGTAGGCAGGGCTTCTGGTGGGCAGGGTGAATGGGCACACTCCGTTGTGGTCAGAGTTCCGCAGCTTTCCTCTGCCTTTTGATGTAGCCTTTTTCGGCTTCTCCACCATTTTATGAGGCCTTTTCTCCCTCTCTTTGAGCCTCTTACCATCTGGTGCATGTTTTGAATTTTCAGTTGGTGGACTCTGGCAGCTGCTGACAGAGCATGAGGCCTGGCCTCTGTGTGGGAAGTGGAAGGGTGTTCTTGGGCATCTCCAGTAACCGTTTCCATCAGCATGAGAGACAGGGTCCACATTTCTGTTTTCAAATAGCCTACTTGGCTCTTCCTGGCTTGCCAAGTGAAAGCCTGGCAATATGGGCAGGAACTGACATGGTGCTCTTCAAGGCAAAATGGATGCAAAGAGTGTATCAGAGGATGGTTTTTTGACATTGCAGCGAATGCACTTTCGGAATGCTGCCTTGAGAGCCATCAGGGAGGAAAAAGGTCAAAAAAAGATAGTTGAGGTACGACAGATGATAGAAGGGTTTTTTGTTTTAGTTTTTTGGGGGGATATAGGAAGAAGGGTTTAGAGAAAATATCAGGTACAGTATGAGGAAAGGAGTTCAAGAAGTCTGTTTTTGGGGAGTAAGGTTCTAGAAGCCAAGTGTCTGAGAAGAGGCAAAGCTAGGAAACCTGAAGCACTCACAATAGAGGTTGAAAGTGAACTGGGGAAAATGGTGGGAGCCTTGCCTGTTTACGCTAGAGGGAAGGGAGCAGGGGTCCTGCCAAAAATACTGAGCCTATATAGGAAAATCTTCCTGAATACAGCTACTGCATAGGTGCAGAGTCCATATATGTGATGTACATGAAGAACATTGCCTAGCACTGCCAGAATCAAACAATTATAGAGACTCAGTTGGAAGACCTGTTCCAGTACCACAACCTACAAATCAAGCTCAACCACAGAAGGTTGCACACTGGCACTGGCAGGGTGCCACAGGCACAGATGCCTTCATTGGACATAGGTGTATATCACCCACTCCATAACCTATTAAGAATGCTCCATGAGCAGGCCAGGACAAACCAGCTCCCACAAAAGCACTCTCCGAAGCAGGCACATTCACTAGGGTTCAGGATGAAGAGTAATCCTCATGAAAGGGCCACGGCAGTAGAATTTACCTGTTTACCTGTTAACTGTCATTCTTTGATTCTTCTTCAGAATCATCCCAGGCTGCGTAGGCCCACCGCCTTGCCATCCTGCCATCCTGTCGGTAGCTCTTAAACCAAATACAAGGAAGTCTTACGTTGTAAGATGGAATGCCTTTGAGCATTTGCCCTCTACAAGGGCATTAACCATAGGAACACCTCCAATGAACATCCTCACATTCCTGTAAAACCACTTGCATAATGGCCTCCACCGATCATAGAAACATAAAACCAGAGCAAGTAAGAAGGGGCCTCCCAGGCCACCTACTCTGACCTCCGGCACCAGCCGGCTCCGCTCACGACATGCCCTCCATGTGCACGTCCCGCCTATCCTTGGAACACCCTCACCGATGGGGCCTCAACGACTTCACATTCCACACCCTCAGGGTCCTAACTGCTTCCTGGAATCTAAATGGAACCTTGGCTCCCTGAGCTTTGCTCCGTTGGAGCATGTTCTGCCTTCCTCTGCAGGGGAGAACAGGTCTCTACCCATCTCCATGTGACATGGAGGCAACATATCCCCTCTGAGTCTCCTCTTCTCCAGGCTGAAGAGACCCAGTTCCCTCAGTCTCGCCTCATACGGCATCTCCTGCAAACCGGCCACCAACCTTGTGGCCCTGCGCTGCACTGACTCTAAACTGGCTATATCCTTTCTGTAATGAGGGGCCCAAAACTAAGCACAATACTCCAGTTGCGGGCGCACCAGAGTCATAAAGAGTGCTAGTAATACCTCTCAATCTAGAAGTCACACTTCTGGCTATGCAACCAAGGGTGGCGTTCGCCCTCTTGACCACCGCATCACTCTGCTGACTCATGTTTAGCCTACGGTCAACCAGCACCCCAAGGTCCCTTTCACAAGTGCTGCTCTCCAGCCACTTCTCACCTAACCTGTACTTATGACAGCTATTCCTATGCCCCAAGTGCAAGGCCTTCCATTTATCCACATGGAACACCATCCTGTTGTCTCCTGCCCACTTCCATAGTCTGTCTAGATCCTTTTGGATCTGGTGTACCTGCTCCTCAGTTGTGGCCACTGCTCCAGTTTTAGTGTCGTCTGCGAATTTGATCAGCAGACTGTTCATCCCTTCTTCCATGTCGTTAATGAAAAGATTAAACAGGATTGGCCCCAGGACAGAGCCCTGGAGGACCCTGCTTGTCACTGGCCACCATCCCGATGATACTCCACTAAAGATTACCCTCTGCTTTCGGTCAGTCAACTATGCCCTAATCCACTGGACAGTGCTTTGGTGTATCCCAAAACTCCTCAGTTTCTCCACCAGTATAACATGGGGCACTTTGTCAAAGGCCTTGCTGAAATCCAGGTAAACCACATCCACTGCATCCCCTCCGATCTAGCCATCTTGAAACCCTGTCATTGAATTCCACAAGGTTTGTCTGGCAGGACCAGTTTTTGCAGAAGCTGTGTTGTGTGGCTGTCAGCTTCCCTTCCCTATTTAGCATCACTAGATGTCTCTCTATTATAAGCCTTTCCATTGTTTTTCCTACAATGGACGTAAGGCTAACTGCTCTGTAATTCCCCATGTCCCTTCTACTACCCTTTTTGAAAATTGGGACCACTGATGCCACCCTCCAGTCCTCTGGAACTTCACCCATTCTCCACGAGGCCTCAAAAATGGAGGCCAACGGTCATGAGAGATCCCCTGCCAACTCTCAAAGTGCTCTTCGGTGTAACCCGTCAGGGACTGGCGCCTTTGTAATGTCCAATGCCCTGAGGAGCCCCTATCTGTGCCTCTAAGTCCCCAGCCTCATCTAATCTCCTATGCAGATCTCCCCCATCCTGCTTTGGGGAGAACACAGAGGCAAAATAGTTATTTAACATCTGTGCCTGTTCCCTCATATTAGTCACTGGATCTCCTTCCTCCTTATTTAGTGGTCCCACCACTTGTCTCCCCATCCTCTTCCTATTTACATGCTGAAAAAAGCCCTGTTTTTTATTCTTGATATTCTTGGCAAGTCTCAGCTTGTAATCAGCCTTAGCCTTGCGAAGAATCCTTCTGCAATGGGGTTTCTTCTCCCGGTATACCCTTTTGTCTATTTGCCCCAGTACCCATTCCCTATGGAGGTTCCTCTTTCATCTAATCCCTCTAACCACCTCCTTTCACATCCATGGTGGCACTCTCCTCCGCCTCCCCACCTTACTGACTAGAGGTATCGTCAAGGCTTGCGCCTCCAAAACCTCCCTTTTGAGTGCCATCCACCCCTCCTCAACTCCCTTGCCTTCCAGTAACCTATCCCAGGAGACTTTCCCCAGTCTGGCCTTCAGTTGGCCAAAGTTGGCCCTCTTGAATTCCCAGCTTCTAGTCCTCGACCTGCTGCACGTCCCCAGTCCCCTGATTTCAAAGCAAAGGATGGAGTGATCACTCGCATCCAGAGCTCCCCTAATCTGTACTTCATCTATCAGCTCCTCTCAATTGATCAAGACCAAGTCAAGGATGTTCCCCCCCTCATCACCTCAGACCCTCTGTGTGAAAAACCCTCCCTCAATAGCTTCTAGGAAGCGACGTGACCTGGCTGTCTCTCAAGTAATATCTGGGAGATTGAAATCTCCCTTAATTTCTGTGTTTCTCCCCCGAGATATCCTTAGAATCTTGTCTGTCAGGCCATCATCCAGGGTCTTAAGATGACCTGGAGGGCGATAACATACCCCCACTGTCAGGTCCCTTTCCCTGTCAAAACCCCTAAGTTTCACCCAGACTGCCTCTACCGAATCCCCATCTGTCCTGCATTCTGTCTCACTGCATCCTATTCCTTCCCTGACATATAAAGCTATGCCCCGACCTCTCTTTCCCTTCCTGTCCTTTCTAAAATGGTGATACCCCTCAATGTTCACATTCTAGACTTGCCTTTCATCCCACCAAGTTTCTGTGATTCCCACCAGGTCATACCCTCCTATTCCCAGGAGAGCTTCAAGCTCTTCCTGCTTATTACCCATGCTCCTAGCATTGGTGTACATGCACCTCAACTCCTTCCCACCACTTCCTTTCCTTGGAGTTCCCAGCCTCCTCCTTCCTCCCATCATCCCTGATACCTGGCCCCTCTCTGTAGGAGTCCTGTCAATCCCTGCAGTACCTCTAAAACCCTGCTCCCAGAGCCCTGATCCTATCCCCACACTTGTCCAGCACAGTCACATTTCTGGGGGGCCTGAAACCGCCCCCCCCCCGGCTCAGTTTAAAGTCTTCTGGACGAAGCTCGCTAGAGCATCTCCAAAGGTCCTTTTCCCCATCCTCGTGAGGTGTAACCCGTCCCTTGCCACAAGTCCATTGGCAAGAAACCGAGTGCCGTGGTCGAGGAACCGGAAGCATTCCTTCTGGCACCACACCCTAAGCCAGTCGTTCACCTCGGAGGCCCTCCTGTTCCTTCCTGGCCCAAATCCTCGGACAGGTAAGATTGACGAGAAGGCCACTTGGGCCTACAACTCCCTGAGTTTCTTCCCCAAGGCCTCAAAGTCCCTGGTGATCCCAACCATACCCTGCCTGGCCACATCATTTGTGCCCACATGGATCACCAGGAGTGACTGGTGACACTGGAGTGAACAAGACGCTCCACTCTGTCCTTCACATGTCGGATGCGTGCGCCTGGCAGGCAGCAAACCTCCCTTGTCTCCAGGTTGGGGCGGCACACCGCTGCCTCAGTGCCCCTCAGCAGGGAGTCCCCAACAACAATCACCAACCGCCGTGCCTTCCTGGTGTTGGTGGGCGGTTGTGCCCTGGCCCTCGCCTCTCCTGCAGTGGCCCCCTTGCTGCTTGTCATCCCAGGCTGGGGGTCCTGCTGGTCCCCCGAGGCCTCATCAACCCCAGCCTCCCCAAGTGGAGAGAACCTGCTTCCCAGCTCCAGATTGGTGCCAGGAGACGGAGGAGGCCGTACTGGCCTCCTCCTCCTGTGGGTGACATGCCTCCATGTCTCCCTGACTGCTCCTCCCGTGGCCTCTCCCTCAACCCTCTGTCCAGAGGGGGGCTGCTCCGGGGGGGCCTGGAGAGCTCTCTCGGCCCTCAGGCACCTCACCTCCTCCTCTAGCAGGACCACCAGCTTACACCAAGGGCAAGTGTAACCCTGCCTCTCCTGGGGGAGAAGGGCAAACATGTCACAGCTGTCGCAGTGGACAACAACACCCATGACTCCTGCCAAGGCCATCTCCTGGTCTGCCATTGGGAACTCTTCCGAGACCCTACCTTGGTCCCCCGCCTTGTCTGTCCTGCAGTACCCCTCACTCGCCCAGTTCTCCCAGACAAAAACACACACACACAAATGCAAGGAGAAAATAAAATTTAAATTGGAGGAAAAGCAAAGCAAAGCAAAGCAAAGAACAAAACAAAACAAAAACAAAGAAAGAAAGAAAGACAATGCAATTAAAAAAACCCCCGTTAGCCTCCCAGGAAAGGGAGTCCTCGGGCAGCCCGGGCCACAGCTAAGGGACACAGACAAGGGACTACACTAAGAGGCCCAGCTCCTACCTTGCCTTCGCCAGTCCCCTGGCCCCTCAGCACCCTCTCCCAGCCTGTGCCTCTGCTGCTCTGCCAAGAGGCCAGAGCCAAAAAGAAGCCAAAAAAATCATCCATCTGTGCATACCTAGCAGCCATCTCATCCTTCCATCCATAAATCAAGGTGGCCTCCACGTTCACATACCCCCGATCTCCACAGTTTCCTGAGGAGCTTCACACAATCACCTCTTCCTTGGACCCTGCTGGTTGTCCTGCAAGTCCTTTGAGCCCCTTGCCACAATGGACTTGCACCTCATGTCTTGAAAAATGGCTTTCCTCATAGCCATCACATCAGCCTGATGCATCAGCAGGTTCATCACACTCCAAGTGGACATCCCCGACCTCACCTTCCACAGGGACAAGGCTGTTCTCTGCCCTGATCAGCTTTCAGGCCCAAGGTCTGAGATATTTATATAAAGGATGGCATACAAAAGTTAAAAAAAAGATCACCTCCTCCTTCCACATAACCAAGACATCACCCTCCTGGCCTTCTTCACAACCCGTCCACTTGGATAGAGTCCACTCTGCATCTACTGGACATGAAGAGAACTCCTGCCTTCTACAAAGCCAGGACAGAAGCACTCTGCCATTCCCCCAAGCTCTTTGTGTGCTATGACAGCCACAAAAAGGGAGATCCCGTATCATCACAGAGAACAGCCAGACGGGTCTCCAGCACCATGAACTAGTTTACAAGATGGCAGGACTCCTCCTTGCGGCATGCCCTCATGACCATTCCACGAGCCCTGGCCACATCAACAGCCCCCTGGCCAGAGCTCCCGACATCTGCAGAGCTGCCACTTGGTCCACATCCTCGTCTTCGTGAGGCACTACTGGCAGGACATCTATGTGAGGAAAGACGGTGCCTTCAGCAGAGTAGTCCCCTCATCCATTCCTCAGTGATGGCAGCCTCTTCTCCACCCGATAAAGGGCAAGCTTGCTAGTCACGTTTACGTGTGATGCACAGAAACCATGAAGAACAGCAGGTTGCTTACCTGTAACTGTCATTTTTTGAGCGGTCATTGTGCATTCACACAACCTGCCCCACTGGCTGTTGCCACATCCTATTTTTTTACCTGCAGATGCTGGGACTGGATTGGGTGAGATACCTCTCCTCCTGCACCTACCCTCAGCCTAGAAACTCATTGTGGTCTCGAAGGGAACTGAGGGACTAGGCAGGAGCCACTCCCCTATATATACGGGAGCCAGAAGGAGTCCTGCTCATTAGGCCTTGTGCAAGCCCATGTGTGTGAATGCACAGATGACCATTTTCAGAGGAATGCTTCCCCTGGGAGCCAGTCCCCTGGCCTGCCCTGCAGCAAAAGCGAGGGCAAGTGGTGCTTAGGGCTGTGGGCATGTATGATCTCCTTTTTTATATAAATTGGCACCACTATGGCATTGGTCCATGCTTTTGGTATTAAGCCTGTTCTAACCACCAGTGTAAAGGGAGCCACCAGAAGCTCATAAGTCTGGGTCAAGTTTTAATACCTCTGGCAGAATCAGAGGGGAGCTGGAGGCCATTCAGGCTGTATATTGCTTGCTGGGGGTTGGTGTGCATGGCCGTGAGGGGCAGGGGCGACTGCATGGTGGTCAGGTGAGTGTCCCAGTGCCTCTCCCATTGGCTTGGTAAGTAGCTCAGCTGGTGGTGGGGTTGGCAGGTGGCTGCTGGGGACCCGGCAGCTGAGGTGGGGTCAGGGGCTGGGGACTCATGCAGAACTTTTTCTGGGACAGAGCAGTGCCAATTTTCTTGAGGCATTTGGTGGCCCCCATGGTCTCTTGGTCATTGGTGGTGGAGGGGCAATCCAGGGCCTCTATCAAGGAGTTGGCCATGCAGAGGTCCCTCTTCCAAGTTCAAGTTTTAGCCAATCAGCCCAGTGGTGGAGGGTTTGCTTTTTGAAGGCCTGGAAATGTTTGCACCTCACCAAGGCAAAGGAGACAGAATGAATGGCCATTGGAAGGAGGTAGACTGGGCCCACAGGAGGTACAGCTATGAAAGGCCGCCAACACCATTGTGCAGATGGGGGTGGCGGAAGAGAGGGAAGTGGAGAGGAAGACAGGTGGGAACTGGTAGGATGAGAGGAAAGATGGGTAGAAATATATATTTTTGGCAAAAGGGACTGACTTTTTTTTGAAAGGGTGAAAACGGAATGTTTGAAAGTTAATGCAAAAAAGAGGAATGGAAGAGGAGAGAGAAAGCAAGAGAGAGTCAAGGAACTTAGCAGTGGAAGTGGAGTGAAGAGATTCCCAGTCTACACGATGACAGTCAAAAAGGAAC
This sequence comes from Varanus komodoensis, assembly GCF_004798865.1. NCBI lineage: Eukaryota > Metazoa > Chordata > Lepidosauria > Squamata > Varanidae > Varanus > Varanus komodoensis. Next base: position 464,491 of record NW_025336010.1, read on the forward strand.
TGAGGGACTGGGCGGGAGCCCCTCCTTTATGTACTAGAAGGGGAGGCCCCGCACCCATTCCAAAATGCTAAGTTATTGAAGTTTTTCCAGTCTAGGCCTTCCTTGTGCAGGCATACAAGCCTGTACATATGATGCACAAAGACCACAAAGAACTGCCTTTTAGTTAATTCAAAAGTGTAATCTTTATCTACCAAGAGGCCTGCAAAACACTGAGGAGTTTCCCAAAGGTATAGGAATAAGAGATTCCTGCATAAAGAACATTCAACCCCAGTTCAGTTAACATGGAGCTCTTACCTTATTCGATTGCGGGTCGTAGGGGTGATAGATGCTGTAGGGGAAGATGAAAGGGACAGCTGTGGTGAAGTAGTCCCTATGGCTATAAGGGAGGCTGGAGATGCTCCATCGGGAGCAGTAATGTCCCGCTTCATTTCTTCACTGCTTCGCCGAGACACTGAAATGGAAAAAGAGGATGTGCAAGGAGCTCTGAATACACGAGCCTTTGCAAAAAAAAACCCCTGCTCATAAGATATTCCAGGATTTCCATTGCAAAATAGCATATTTGTTGTCATGTGCCATCAAGTCATCTCCAACTTATGGCTACCCTATGAATGAAAGCTCTCCAAAATTTTCCTAGCCATGACATCCCTATTTAGTTGTTCTAAATTCAAGGCTGTGACTTCCTTTCTTGAGTCAATCCATCTCTTATTTTGGCCTGTCTTTTCTTCTTCTGTCTTCAACTTTCTTTAGTATAAGCCAAGTGTAAAAGTACTTTCTCTTATCAATAGCAATCCTATCTACTAAATATGAAACTGCCACTAAATTTACCTGAAGGAGCTAAGCTGCAAGTTTCTGCTGTGAAGTCTATTTGTCTGAAGGCTTCACAGCTAGATTCTCCTTGATGCTCCCAGATTCCCTGCCCCACCTGACCTTAAAAAAATGTTTAACACTGTATGTGTATTCCCCAGGATTCTTATTGTTTTGATGTGATTGGTGTTTTTTGCCTGGGTTTTGTGCATATGCTGCCAACATTGTCCTGCTTCTGGATTTATTTCTGCATTTCTGGTGTTTTGCATTTCTGGTGTTTTGCCTTGGTTTTTGTGTGTGCCGTGTGCATTCCCTGTCTGGACTATATGTTTGTTTCTGAGCATCAGAAGTCTAACTCCTTTAAAACGGGTATTCTGTTGTGCTTTGTATGGACAAATATGTTATTTGTCATTTCAGGCTCAAATTCCACCTTTGCCACTAATTTGGTTTCTTGGCCTACTAACCTGTTTCACAGCCTCAACCACTTATCTTCTGTGAAAAGGGGAACGGAACAGCTAATTGCAGGTTTGAAAGAGACTGCAGACTCATGGAGCAGATTTTGGAGCTAAGACCCCACCTCTGCTTTTGGTTTTAGGTAATTCCAAGCATGTGCCCTTTTGGCTCTGGCCTCTTGGCAGAGCAGCAGAGCAGCAGAGGCACAGGCTGGGAGAGAGTGCTGAGTGGCCAGGGGACTGGAGAAGGCAAGGTAGGAGCTGGGCAGGGGGGCAGAGGGCCAGGAGCAGCGGAGAGGAAGGGGGGTGGGGCCAGAAAGGCAAAAGCAGCCAGGAGGAAGAAGACAGGTGGGGCCACTGGCCTGAGGGATTGATAAGGCGTCGTCCCTTGTCTGTGGCCCTTGGCTGCGGCCCGGGCTGTCCGTAGACTTCCTTCTCTGAGACACAGAGGTTTGTTTGTTTTTGTTTCTGCTGTGCTGTGCTTTGCTTTTCTTCCAATTTAAGTTTTTTTTAATCCGTGTGTGTGCGTGTGTGCGTGTGGGTTTTTGTCTGGGAGAACTGGGCAAGTGAGAGGAACTGCAGGACAAACAAGGCAGGAGACCAAGGTAAGGTCTCGGAAGGGATCCCAATGGCAGACCAGGAGATGGCCCTGGCGGGAGTCACGGGTGTTGCTTTCCGCTGCGACAGCTGCGACATGTTCGCCCTTCTCCCCCAGGAGAGGCAGGGCTACACTTGCCCTCGGTGCAAGATGGTGACCCTGCTAGAAGAGGAGGTGAGGTGCCTGAGGGCCGAGAGCTCTCCAGGCCCCCCTGGAGCAGCCCCCCTCTGGACAGAGGGTTGAGGGAGAGGCCACGGGAGGAGCAGCCAGGGAGATGTGGAGGCATGTCACCCACAGGAGGAGGAGGCCAGCACGGCCTCCTCCTTCTCCTGCACCAATCTGGAGCTGGGAAGCAGGTTCTCTCCACTTGGGGAGGCTGGGGTTGATGAGGCCTCGGGGGACCAGCAGGACCCCCAGCCTGGGACGACAAGCAGCAAGGGGGCCGCTGCAGGAGAGGTGAGGGCCAGGGCACAGCTGCCCACCAGCACCGGGAAGGCACGGCGGCGGGTGATTGTTGTACGGGACTCCCTGCTGAGGGGCACTGAGCTGGCGGTGTGCCGCCCCAACCTGGAGACAAGGGAGGTTTGCTGCCTGCCGGGCGCACACATCCGGCATGTGAAGGACAGAGTGGAGCGTCTTGTTTGCTCCGGGGGTCACCAGCCGTTCCTGGTGATCCATATGGGCACAAATGACATGGCCAGGCAGCGTGTGGTTGGGATCACCAGGGACTTTGAGGCCTTGGGGAAGAAACTCAGGGAGTTGTAGGCCCAAGTGGCCTTCTCGTCAATTTTACCTGTCTGAGGATTTGGGCCAGGCAGGGACAGGAGTCCTCCGAGGTGAACGACTAGCTTAGGGTGTGGTGCCAGAAGGAATGCTTCGGGTTCCTCAACCACGGCACTCGGTTTCTTGCCAATGGACTTGTGGCAAGGGACGGGTTACACCTCACGAGGATGGGGAAAAGGACCTTTGGAGATGCTCTAGCGAGCTTCGTCCAGAAGACTTTAAACTGAGCCGGGGGGGAGGGGGTTCAGGCCGCCCAGTAATGTGTCTGCACTGGACAAGTATGGGGAGAGAATCAGGGCTCTGGGAGCAGGGTTTTAGAGGTACTGCAGGGACTGACAGGACTCCTACAGAGAGGGGCCAGGTATCAGGGAGGATGGGAGGAAGGAGGGGGCTGGGAACTCCAAGGAAAGGAAGTGGTGGGAAGGAGGTGAGGTGCATGTACACCAATGCTAGGAGCATGGGTAATAAGCAGGAAGAGCTTGAAGCTCTCCTGGGAATAGGAAAGTATGATCTGGTGAGAGGAGGGGTGGATAGCACTCAAAAGGGAGGTTTTGGAGGCGCAAGCCTTGATGATACTTCTGGTTAGTAAGGTGGGGAGGTGGAGGAGAGTGCCGCCATAGATGCGAAAGGAGGTGGTTAGAGGAATTAGACGAAAGAGGAACCTCCATAGGGAATGGGTACTGGGGCAAATAGACAAAAGGGTATACCGGGAGAAGAAACCCCATTGCAGAAGGATTCCTCGCAAGGCTAAGGCTGATTACAAGCTGAGACTTGCCAAGAATATCAAGAATAAAAAACAGGGCTTCTCTCAGCATGTTAATAGGAAGAGGAAGGGGAGACAAGTGGTGGGACCACTAAATAAGGAGGAAGGAGATCCAGTGACTAATATGAGGGAACAGGCACAGATGTTAAATAACTATTTTGCCTCTGTGTTCTCCCCAAAGCAGGATGGGGGAGATCTGCATAGGAGATTAGATGAGGCTGGGGACTTAGAGGCACAGATAGGGGCTCCTCAGGGCATTGGACATTACAAAGGCGCCAGTCCCTGACGGGTTACACCTGAGAGTACTTAAAGAGTTGGCAGGGGATCTCTCATGACCGTTGGCCTCCATTTTTGAGGCCTCGTGGAGAATGGGTGAAGTTCCAGAGGACTGGAGGGTGGCATCAGTGGTCCCAATTTTCAAAAAGGGTAGTAGAAGAGACATGGGGAATTACAGAGCAGTTAGCCTTACGTCCATTGTAGGAAAAACAATGGAAAGGCTCATAATAGAGAGAGATCTAGTGATGCTAGATAGGGAAGGGGGGCTGACAGCCACACAACACGGCTTCCGCAAAAACAGGTCCTGCCAGACAAACCTTGTGGAATTCTATGACAAGGTTTCGAGATGGCTAGATGGAGGGGATGCAGTGGATGTGGTTTACCTGGATTTCAGCAAGGCCTTTGACAAAGTGCCCCAAGACATCCTGGTGGAAAAACTGAGGAGTTTTGGGATACACCAAAGCACTGTCCAGTGGATTAGGGCATGGTTGACTGACCGAAGCAGAAGGTAACCGTTAGCGGGGAATCATCGAGATGGCGGCCAGTAACATGCGGGGTCCCCCAGGGCTCTGTCCTGGGGACGATCCTGTTTAATCTTTTCATTAACGACATGGAAGAAGGGGTGAACAGTCTGCTGATCAAATTCGCAGACGACACTAAAACTGGAGCAGTGGCCACAACTGAGGTGTAGGTACTCCAGATTCAAAAGGATCTGGACAGACTATGGAAGTGGGCAGGAGACAACAGGATGGTGTTCAATGTGGATAAGTACAAGGTCTTGCGCTTGGGGCATAGGAATAGGTGTCATAAGTACAGGTTAGGGGACAAGTAGCTGGAGAGCAGCACTTGTGAAAGGGACCTCGGGGTGCTGGTTGACTGCAGGCTAAACATGAGTCAGCAGTGTGATGCGGTGGTCAAGAGGGCGAAAGCCACCCTTGGTTGCATATCCAGAAATGTGGTTTCTAGATCCAGAGAGGTATTACTACCACTCTACATGACTCTGGTGTGCCCACAATTGGAGTATTGTGTTCAGTTTTGGGCCCCTCATTACAGAAAGGATATAGCCAGGTTGGAGTCAGTGCAGCCTAGGGCCACAAGGTTGGTGGCCGGTTTGCAGGGGATGCCGTATGAGGCGAGACTGAGGGAACTGGGTCTCTTCAGCCTGGAGAAGAGGAGACTCAGAGGGCTATGTTGCCTCCATGTCACATGGAGATGGGTAGAGACCTATTCTCCCCTGCAGAGGAAGGCAGGACGCGCTCCAACGGAGCAAAGCTCAGGGAGCCAAGGTTCCATTTGGATGCCAGGAAGCACTTCCTGACAGTCAGGACCCCGAGGGTGTGGAATGGGCTTCCATGAGAGGTCGTTGAGGCCCCATCGGTGCGGGTGTTCAAGGATAGGCTGGACGTTCACATGGTGGGCATGTTGTGAGCGGAGCCAGCTGGTGCCGGAGGTCAGACTAGATGGCCCAGAGGCCCCTTCTGACTCGCTCTGTTCCTTTGTTTCTCATTCGTCCAAACTGGCTGGGGACTCCTACTTTAAGGGGCATGTGGAAGCCATTAGAGTATAGTGGCTAAAGTGATTTCCGCAATCTGGGTTCTAGTTCCTACCTAGCCATGGAGCTCACCGAGTGACTTCAGGCCATTCACTAAATCTCAGTCCAACCTACCTCACAGGGTTGTTGTTGTGAGGATAAGATTGAAAGGAGGAGGAGGAGAATTAGATAAGCTGCCTGGAGTTCCTTGAAGGAAAAAAGTGGGATATAAATAAATAGCCAATGGCTTAAATTGTCAAGCCTTCCACCTGCAGAAAAGTTTTGTAAATATTCACTACAAAATATGGACAGCCCACCGCCGCCGCCACGGCTGGCTGAGGACCCGCCCGCTGACGCCGACGCTGCCCCGAGGGACGGACGGACGGACGGACGGATGGACGGCGGCCACCGCGGGACCAGGAACCGGGGCGCTGCCGGCCTGAGGGCCCGCTGCCCTGCCGGCGAGTGTTCTGTGAGCCCTGCCCCCGCCCCCCCAGCCAGCGTGGGGGGCAGCTGAGCCGGATTGGGGGCCGGGCCGCGGCATTAACTCAACGACGGGCAGCAGCCTAAGGGCGTTGATGCCGTTTGGGGTCGTGCAGGGGCTGGGCTGGCCATAGACTCTCTGGGTGGGCTTTTGTAATCGGGTGGTTGGAGGGTCTTATTGTTTTTATTGTATTTTAATTTGGATTTTACTCAGATTGTTTTAATGGATTCACACTGGGCTGCTTCTATGGGGTTGCCTGGGGAGCACGTGGGCGCCGCCATTGGGGTGGTTATGGGCAATGGGCGTTATGGAGTTGGGGGTTTAACGGGTCCACATAGAAGAAGGAGGGACAGATGGTTGACACCTGTCTCCCCTTCTGGTTATTCCCCCAGCCGGAAGGTTCCGGGTATGCTTATCAGCCGCCCCTTGGGCCTGACGGTGCTGTTACTTAATGCCAGGTCGGTCTATAATAAAACATCCCTCATCCACGACCTAATTGTGGGGGCCGACCTGGCTTGCATCACAGAGACCTGGGCGGGAGAGGGGGGGGGATGTGTCCCTCTCTCAACTGTGCCCGCCTGGGTATCTGGTTCAGTACCAGGCACGTCCGGAGGGGAGGGGGGGTCGTTTTAATCCATCGAGCTTCAATTTCCCTTGCAGGGCTTCCTGTTCTCTCGAGACCGGGTCTAGAGTGCCTCTATCTGGCACTGGGCGACCGAGACAGATTGGGAATCCTGCTGGTGTACCATGCACCCTTCTGCCCATCAGACTCCCTGCCTGAGCTGAAGGAGATCGTCTTGGACCTGGTGTTGAAGACTCCCAGGATGCTGGTCCTGGGGAACTTCAATCTCCATGCCGAGACTGTTCTGACTGGGGCGGCTCAGGACCTCATGGCCTCCATGATGGCCATGGGGCTGTCTCAACATGTCATAGGCCCAACCCATGAACGTGGACACACACTGGACCTGGTTTTCTCGACGGGGCAGGAAGAGGGTGATCTGAGGGTGAGCAATTTGTTTGACTCCCCTGTCATGGTCAGACCACCTCCTCATGAAGTTTGTGCTCGATGTCGGCCTTTCCCTCTGTAAGGGTGTGGACTTCGGCTGATTAATCAGCTGCGCCCCTACCTGGAGTACAACTGCCTGGCAACGGTGACACACGCGCTGGTGACTTCCCGCCTAGACTTCTGTAACGCGCTTTACGTGGGGCTTCCCCTGAAGACAGTCCGAACACTTCAATTGGTGCAAAATAGAGCTGCCAGGTTGCTGATGGGGACGGGGCGTTATGCTCACATGACTCCAGTCCTCCGTCAACTTCACTGGCTTCCCATTGAAGCCCGGGCCCAATTCAAGGT
>NW_025336010.1:471635-481875 GCF_004798865.1 Varanus komodoensis
ATAATAATAATAATAATAATAATAATAATAATAATAATAATAATAATAATAATAATAATAATATTGTGTTGGTCCGCCCTCGGAGCTGGATGGATCCGGATGGATTCCTGAAAGCTCTGGGGGAGTTTCTGGTTGATAAAGCTGGCGCTCCTGTTGATGCTCTGGTCGAATTGTGGAATGGGGAAATGACCAGAGCGATTCACATGATCGCTCCTAAGCGTCCTCTCCCACCGGGCAGAGCCCGTTCATCCCCTTGGTACACACCTGAATTACGGGCGATGAAGCGGGTTGGGAGACGACTAGAGCATAGGTGGACAAAATCACGGGATGAATCTGACCGAACACACTTAAGAACCCATTATCGGGCCTATGCTGTGGCGGTGAGGGCAGTGAAGAAGAAATTTTTCTCCACTTCCATTGCCTCCTCACAGTGCCGTCCAGCGGAACTTTTTCGGGTGGCATAGGGGCTGGTACAGCCAGGCCCCAGGAAAGATCCTGTACCACCCTCGATAACCCGCTGTGACGACTTTGCCCAGCACTTTAAGGAGAAAATCGCTCAGATTCATCACGAGCTGGACTCCACTAGTGATTCAGAGCCTTCAGGGGAGGTGGCAATGTTGCCGTCTGGTCTGACATTGTTGAATGAGTTTCAGTTATTGCGGCCTGATGATGTGGACAAGGTGCTTGGACAAGTACGTCCCACCACCTGTTTACTGGACCCCTGCCCGTCGTGGCTACTGAACAAAGCCAAACACGGGACTGGGGCCTGGACCCTGGACCCTGGAGGTCATCAACGCCTCTCTGAGGGACGGCCGGATGCCTGCCCCTCTAAAGGAGACGGTGGTCAGGCCGGTCCTAAAGAATGTGTCCCTGGATACAGAGATGGCCGCCAATTATAGACCAGTGGCCAACATCCCATTCTTGGGCAAGGTGTTGGAACGGGTGGTGGCGGGACAACTCCAAGCTCTCTTGGATGAGAGTGATTTTCTGGACCCATTTCAGTCCAGCTTCAGACCCGGGTATGGTACTGAATCTGCCTTGGTCGCCCTGTATGATGACCTGTGCAGGGAGAGAGACGGGGAGCGCGTCCCTGTTGGTCCTCTTGGACCTCTCAGCGGCTTTCAATACCATCGACCATGGTATCCTTCTGGATAGGCTAGCGGGATTAGGAGTAGGAGGCACTGCTTGGCAGTGGTTCCGCTCCTACCTCAACGGCCGATTCCAGAAGGTGGTGCTGGGGGACTTTGGCTCTGCGCCATGGCAACTCTTCCATGGAGTACTTCAGGGGTCCATTCTGTCCCCCCTGCTATTCAACATCTACATGAAACTGCTGGGAGAGGTCATCAGGAGGTGTGGGCTGCAGAATCATCAGTACACTGATGATACCCAGCTTTACCTCTCTTTTTCAACCAATCCAGGTGAGGCAGTGGCTGTACTGAACTGGTGCCTGGCCGAGGTACTGTGCTGGATGAAGGCCAATAAACTGAAACTCAATCCAGACAAGACGGAGGTCCTGCTAGTGGGTGGTTCGAGCTCCTGGGTAGGTGACTTGGACCTTGTCCTGAATGGGGTTGCACTCCCTCTAAAGGACAAGGTCCACAGCTTGGGAGTGCTCCTCGACCCAGAGCTGTCCTTGGAAGCGCAAGTGACTGTGGTGGCGAGGAGCGCTTTCCTTCAGCTTCGGCTGATCCATCAGCTGTGTCCCTACCTGGAGGACAATTGCCTAGCGACAGTGACGCACGCATTGGTTACTTCCCGGTTGGATTTCTGTAACGCGCTCTACGTGGGGCTGCCCTTGAAGACAGTCCGGATACTTCCGACGGTGCAAAACAGAGCAGCCAGGTTGCTGACGGTGACTGGGCATTATTCTCACATAACCCGTCCTCTACCTGCTTCACTGGTTTCTCATCGAAGTCTGGGCTCAGTTCAAGGTACTGGTAATCACCTATAAAACCCTTAATGGCTTGGGACGTGGATACCTAAAGGAACGCCTTCCATATTTGCCCTCCCGCCCCTTGAGATTGGCAGCAGAGGCCTCCTCCGGGAGAGACATCAGGCGGCAAAGTACCTGGAGGAGGGCTTTCTCTGCGGTGGTGCCCCATCTATGGAATGTGCTCCCCAGAGAGGTCTGCCTGGCACCGTCGTTATCTGTTTTTCGGTGCCAGGCTAAGACCTTTTTATTTAAACAATATTTTAACAACTCTTAATAATATCTATAGGTTTTAATTTTGCAGCCAGGGTGATTCTGGGTTTTTAATTGTATTATTTTACTATGTATTATGTTTATTTGTTTTATGTGAGCTGTCCCGAGGCTAAAAGCAATAGAATACAAAAATTTTAAATAAATAAAATACTTAGTGTCTTCCCTACTTGGTACCTCAGGACGCTTTGGGCTACAATACACAGTATCACAACCACTAGCCGTTCAGGCAGGGGCTGATGAGAATTGAAGTCCAAAGTGTCTGGATGGCAGCATGTCAGAGAATGCCATTATTCAATTTTAAGTTATCAAAACTATTTATATCAAAATCATGGGAGGAAAGGCCTGCTGCCACCACTTTCCTCTGGCACTGTGCTCAGTGGATGGAAGCTGAGACCCACAACTCAATTTGACTAGCGATCTCACGGCACTCCCACTGCTACACCACACCAAGCCAGCATCACGGTATCCCCACACTCAATGGAAGAACTTTGCCAGGATTGACTGTAGGATACGAGCCAAAGTGCAAAGAGGTGGCTGCCCGCCCTCTGAGTTGCCCAGCACAGCGGAATCCCTCCATGATTACCAGAGATGGATTTGGCACTTTCCATAGCAGGAACTCTTGGCAGTGCAGCAGGTCTGCTGGCTGAGGCCGTTCTCAGCAAGTGATCTGCAAGGGGAGGAAATGAAGGAGTCATCTCACCAAGCAGATCCTCAAGCCCAGCCCCACCCATGGAATAAGATGACAAAATAACTATCACTGATTAAAATGTCAGTATATCTAAATTAAGCCATCCCATCTACCAATATGCAGAAGGTTCCATTTTTGTTTTGCACAGGATAGATGCTGTGCAACCTGCAGCCCTGAAGCCGCCCACCACCTTCTACTGCATATGCAGGCCCCACTGAAACAAAGTACATTTCTTCAGAGGCACAACAATTATTACAGAATCCTACAATTGGTTCCTGGCCTGAGAGACTCTGGACATGCCGCTCTGTCAGTCTGTCTTTCTGCAATGCTTTTTTACAGATTGGCCCAATCCAGAAACATTACCCATCTTACTTCTGGATACTTGAAAACTCTTCTGGATTGAGTCAGACAGAGAATTAAATCGATCTAGACTTGGCCTTTGCTAAGCTGAGGTAGCTGGGATGGAAGGAGAGCGCTCAACAAGGGAAATCTGTTTGTGCAGACTAGCAGTGGCCTACACATGTCAAAGGAAATCTAAAGCATGCAAAGTTGCCTCTCTAGTACACAATGAAATGCATGTGCCGCAACGTCCATAACTCAAGGCAGTTTTGTTTCTCATTCAATGGAATACAGGTAGATGCTTTATAACAGCTCTGTCTGTGGGCCTAGTTATCATCATCATCTATACCAGCAGCCTTCAACATTTTCAGACACAGGACGCACCTTCACCTGAAACACACATTTGGGAACCACTTCTTAATTTTTTAAAATTACATATATGTTTACCAGTACGACAGGCTGCAGTTCAGTAGTGGGTCCTGATCCACCAATTCATGATCAGTAGGATACACAGGCGAGAGTAGCTTTCCAGGCTTTCAGGCAAGGTCTTTCCCAGCCCTAACTGGAGGTGCTTCCAGAGACCAGTAGGTGTTTTGTCAATGAGCAACAGCCCTTCCTCTAGCAACCCAGAGAGCAGCATGAAGTACATTGCAACAGACAGAAACACGCACTTGACCCAAAGTGTCATTCAGGGTTCAGTCCTGTGCCATGCTGGGAAACTTCATCAAATTATTTGAAGTGTGCTGTCACCTTCCTAGAACAGAGGGTGCTGGACCCAATGGCCTTCATGGCCCCTTCCAGCTCTACTATTCTATGATTCACAGGGATAAGACACAGCAGGTTTTTCTCTTTCCATCTTGGTTTGGAAACACTGCTTATGCTCTGAAAGGAACTGCTAACGGGATGAAAGAGGGCAAACAAACCAGAGCTGAGGCAAGACAGAAATTTTCCTAGTTAGAAAGATAAATAATCCAGAAATGAGTGTTGGATTGGGGGCACTCCCTTTCAAAGAAACAGGGCTACAGTTCAGGTGAAGTCCTGGATGGTCAGGTAGTAATGATAGTTTTTGCCCAGTTTAGGATGATGTGCATGGTCAAATGCGTCTTAAGCACAGCCTGGCTGGATCACTGCAAAGTGTTGTAGGTTGTCCTGGAAGAGTCTCCAAGAACTTAGCCTACTCAAAATGTACTGATAAGGATGGTTGGAAGCATGTAACATCTGCACCACAGTGCATGCAATTAATTAAATCCAATTAATTTCTGGATACAAATCAAAGTGTTGGCAATTACCTTTAAAACCCTAAACAGTTTCTCTCCAGAAAACCTTAAGAATTGTCTCCTCCTGTCTGACCTTAATTGTCCTTTAAGATATTGTGTGTGTGCGTGTGCCGGGGGGTGGGGTGCTTTGTGCCATGGTAGTGATAGGATGGTATGCAGAATAAGGCTTTCAGCAGAATTCTTCACTGAGGAGGAGATTTAGCTACTTCCATCTCTCCAGTTGTTTGGTTTCACTTTTGTCCAACAAGTATCTATCTGCCAAGCCATGGTGTTTAAACTGACACCTGATTTTAAGGTTTTATCTGTAGCTCCTTTCTCTACCGTTCTACAGGTTTCATTGTTCAGATCTGTGTACTTACAGCTACCATAAGCCACCTTGGGAGCTGTGCCTCAGTGAAAACTTGGATAGAAGAATTATTAATACATTAATACAGTATAAACTTGATACTCCACAACGGCCCACTCCAAGGAAGCACTTTCTGATCTGGTACTGGAGTACAGCAGTCCTACTGTCTGTGCCAGTCTTGTTGGCTACCCACGTCATCTGCCACGCATGACAAGCATTTCTTGGAGGGGCTGCCTTTGTCTCCAAGTAGATAGACTGGTAATTAATTACTACCACATCACCCTTGCTTGAGATACTGGGAGTCTGCTGAACAAAAGTGTCATCCTCACTTCTTCCTTGGTTGGGTGGTCAGCAGTTGGCTCCAACAGAAGAGAAAAAGAGATGGTGCCTCCCATTAAATGAACCTTTTCTTTTAGCTAAAGGCAGCCCATAAGAACTGTGGATGTCACTGGAATAATGCTAATACAGAAAGACATATACCTTGAACTGGAATTTCTGCATAGCTTGGTCTTTTGTCTGACAGTGTGGTAAGTGGTTTAGAAGCAGAAATTGGTCCACTTATGGAATGTCTCTGCAGAAAAACCAGAACAGTTATTTTTGAATTTGCTGAAGTTGAACTTAGAAATAGTGTACAGTTGAACCTTAAAACCCATTATGAATTTTACAAGAACTCTCAAGACATGCAACATCATCTGAGCGTCACTGCAGCCAAACATACTAGCTTGAACTGTAGTTCTAAAGCAGCACAGCCACCAATCTGCACTAGACTTTCCATTTCAGGGCCTCATCTGTAGAACACGAACTGATGGCCTACTTCACAGGGTTGCTGAGAGGATTTTTGATTAAATTATTTTATACAGTTATGTGTATTTTATATTGTTATTTATGTATTTTAATTTATTTGTAAGCTGCCCCGAGGCTTCGGCGAGTGGGGCAGCCTAGACATTTTCTAAATAAATAAATAAATATTGGGAAGAAACACAATAATAATAATAATAAAGTTTAAAGTTATGATTTAAATACCCTCAACAGGTTACAAGGCAAATGCCATATAAAATCAGAAAACTGCAAATAGCAGAACCTGAAAGAGAGAGGGCCCGGTTCACATACTTGCTCAGCCATGAAGTTCACTGGGCTAGACTTATTTCTTTTTTATACTGCTCAATAGCTGAGGCTCTCAAAACAATACTAGCTCTCAAAAAGTAGACTACAAAAGAAAACAGAAGTGGCAGATTTGCCCACTGCTCCTTGGGCTAACTGAACCCAAAGCCTTCTGCATTCAAAGCCGGTTTTCCACCAGTCTGAGTGCTGCCTTGCATTCTCTCCTCTGGTTACAGAAGGAACTGTTTCCCTGTAAGATCTAGCCCTAAACCTGTCGTTTGAGCACCTCTACAAACTAGGATTACACATCAGGATCAAACCTAGTTTGTAGGGAGCATTTAAACTGCAGCTATCCAGTTCAGCCCTTTGGGGGAGCAACAACCAAAGAAATGCCTCTGCAGTGTGTGCCCAAGGGGAAGATGGCCAGGCCGTGCATCGCATTCTGCAAACTATACACCTGAATCTGGACTCCAGCTCGCTCAGGAGCGATCACCGTACCAGTGTAGCCTACCTCACAAGGTCCTTATGAAGATAAAAAAGGAGAAACCCACATGCCCATGCTGAACTTTTTGGAGAGAAAGTGATGATAAATAAAATTTAATGTAATACATATGAGGGTGAGGGTGTTGAAGGATAGGCTGGACGTGCACATGGTGGCCATGTCGTGAGGGGGCTGGCTGGAGCCGGGGTCAGACTAGATGGCCTGGGAGGGCCCTTCTGACTCGCTCTGTTTCTATATGTTCTACTCCAAAATATTCACTTTTATTTGCATAATACAAGTGTTGATACAAGTCCTGCTATGTCAGCCTTCACAAAATATCCTCGAACTAATGAACATACATTTACCTGCATTGGGGATACTGCAGCTGCTGGAGGAGTTTTGAGGGGACTTGGGCTCAGGGGGGTACGAGGAATTGTAGCTGCAGCAGGACTAGGCACTAAAGAAAGACAGACAGACAGACAGACAGACAGACAGAAAGATGGATGTTTCTCTTTATGGTACAAAGATTCCCAAGTAGAAGCTCTTCGCTTTTTCACACCTAAAACCAAACCAAGTATGTTGGGCAGCAATTTGCTAAATTAAATTATTAACCCACTTTTCCACCAAAAATTGTGCACAGAGTGGCTTACAGTAGAGAATAAAAAGGAACACTAAAACACAACTTAAAAACAAATGCATTTGACCTAGATCTGGAATTCAGCCTAGCCTGGTCATGGGCTGTCTTCATAGCCTGTGAAGTGCTCCAGGTTATATGGCCAGAATCTGATGCATTTCCCACTAAGTGATCTAGCAATCCACATAACTACAGGAAGCAGATTATTTTGCTAAAGCAAAAATAAAATATTCTTTTTAGTGTACAATTTTCAAAGTCCAGACTAACTTTTAAATATAGCTTAAAGGGCATAACAACACACCAATGGAATTCATGGATTCAACAATATAAGCAAGACATCTAAAGAGAGAGCAAAATGCAGAAAGATAAGGCAGTTTAAAATGAGTTTTTACATTTTGAAGATGAAAACTTGCTATGCAGTGCCTTTAAACAACAAGAAATTACATGAAGCTGGGCTTCATAACCTGAGCACATCATATTATTATTATTATTATTATTATTATTATTATTATTATTATTATTATTACTATTATAAAGATATCCAATATCTTTTCAAGAGTCTTGTCATCACCCATTAGGAACTTCTTTGAATGAAACCTGTTGCATTCTACAGATGTAGAGAGCATATTCTGTTCACATTTTGAACTAATAAAACATTCAAAGCAGCAGGCGAGCAAGCGGTTAAACATAACAATATTGTGATTTTCCAAATACTGCATTCAACTTATGCAGGTACCATTTTTTCAATTACCTTGTGAGGCACTGTCAAAGGATTTGATAAGCGTTTTGACGGTGGGGGTAGGCTCAGAAGAAGTGGATGATCTGCGGCTCAACCCCATTCCTTGCCTCAGAGCAGCTAAGTCTCTTTCTACAGCATTCATGTAGTTGTAAACTCTGCCGCGTTCCTCTTCTTGCCTGAATACCACAGTAAGGTAGTTTTTAACATACCTGAAGAAGCACTGAATGGCCCGCCAGCACCTGACGCATTCGCAAGTGCGTGTGAGGGACACCCGCTGTGCTGGGCACCCCCAGGCATGGCTCAGCGGGCCAGAGAAAGCTTGAGACTTACCGCTCTTCCACAAGGGTACTTGCTATTGCTTCTAGCAGGGAAGATTTTGACTTCATTTATTAAGTTGGTGCTTTTTTGGATTAGGGAAAGGTTAATGGAGCTTTTGAAGCTGAAACTCAGTATTCTACATCTCTGTACTGATGAGGACCCCACCCTTACCCCAGCAAAACAGATGTTCAGGGTTTTGCAGATATATTCAGGAGCAGGGGTGGAATTGCAGCCAAAGGGTAAACTTTTTGAACTCAGTGGCATTCCCTCTCACAATCCATAGCACCACTTTGCTGCCTGTTCAAACTTCAAAGCAGCACAACATGACAGGATCCCCATAAGGGCAATGAGGCTGCTGGGCACTCTGCTCCTTAACAAAGTGCTTTATTTAGTTTCCAGTGGGGCCCATGCTCCTATTCGGGGCTCTCCTGCTGGATTCCACTGGAGCCTACCAGACTTTTCGGGGTCTCCATAAGAATACTGAACATGCTCTTTACCTCTGAGTTCTCCTTTTACTTGTTCACCAGATGGTAGTCCAGACACAAGGTCAGGACTTTTGCAACTGAGAAAACTAGCCTAAAGAGGCTGGGCTAGGTAGGAAGGCACTTCGTATTTACAATCTGAGTAACAGTCCTTACTTTGTACGGACTAACCTTGACTGTGATGATAAATCCAGACTAGTCCAGGGCAGAAAGTGGATCACTTTCTGGTGAACAAGTGGACAGAGAATTCATAGCTGAGGAACATTTTCCATTAAGGAAAATTTGATAATGGGCACTGCTCTGGAGAGAGAGACGTAAGTGTGGGTACGGCCCCACACTACAGAAGGGAAGGAACTTAAGAACCCAAGAAGGGACATGCCATAAAAAAACCAGCATTCTGATTATGCAGTTGCCAAGCCACCACCCTTGGGAACCCCCAAGCAGGACATGAGTGCAAAAGCCCCATCCTGCCAGCAAGTGCTGTGCACAGACATACCTCTTCTGCTTCTGCTGGCCACATTTGATCAACCAGCACTTAGCCACTTATAGTCTTATTCCCCTTGAATTTATCCAGTCCCCTTTTAAAGCTCTCCAAATTGGTGGTCCTCATTACATCTTGTGGAAGTGAACTGTACAATTCTTGTGCACTATGTGGAGAAGGACTTACTTTTATCTGTAAAACAACTCCACTATTCAGCTTCACAGGATGCCTCTTTCAGATTCTAGCATTATGGAGAGGGAAGCACAGCCAGGCTCAGAGCAGAATCACAGACAGAAACACACTGTAGCCACAGCCTATACCATCAGAAGCAGAAACATCTTGCCCACAATGCTTAGTGAGAGTGAAGAGAAGGCCCCCTCACCACCTCTTTCAGAAGAGGGCCCAGGCCCAATGGTTCATGTGAAACACAGAAACAGCGAGTCAGAAAGGGTCTCCCGGGCCATCTAGTCTGACCCCCAGCTCCAGCCAGCTCCGCTCATGACATGCCCACCATATGCATGTCCAGCCTATCTTCGAACACCCGCACCGATGGGGCCTCAACCCCCTCCCGTGGAAGCCCATTCCATACACAAGGGGTCCTAACCGTCAGGAAGTGCTTCCTGGCATCTAAATGGAACCTTGGCTCCCTGAGCTTTGCTCTGTTGGAGCGCATCCTGCCTTC
Organism: Varanus komodoensis; assembly: GCF_004798865.1. NCBI lineage: Eukaryota > Metazoa > Chordata > Lepidosauria > Squamata > Varanidae > Varanus > Varanus komodoensis. The sequence goes on from NW_025336010.1 coordinate 481,407, forward strand.
CTCTGCAGGGGAGAACAGGTCTCTACCCATCTCCATGTGACATCCCCTCACATACCTGTATGTTGGCATAGAAATGTCCTAATAAATAAAATAAATAAATAAATAACCCCTCTGAGTCTCCTCTTCTCCAGGCTGAAGAGACCCAGTTTCCTCAGTCTCGCCTCATAAGGCATCCCCTGCAAACCGGCCACCAACCTTGTGGCCCTGCGCTGCACTGACTCTAAACTGGCTATATCCTTTCTGTAATGAGGGGCCCAAAACTGAACACAATACTCCAGATACGGGCGCACCAGAGTCGTATAGAGTGGTAGTAATACCCCTCTCGATCTAGAAGCCACACTTCTGGCTATGCGACCAAGGGTGGCGTTCGCCCTCTTGACCACTGCATCACACGGCTGACTCATGTTTAGCCTGCAGTCAATCAGCACCCCGAGGTCCCTTTCACAAGTGCTGCTCTCCAGCCACTTGT
>NW_025336010.1:481975-583870 GCF_004798865.1 Varanus komodoensis
GGACCCCGCTTGTCACTGGCCGCCATCCCTATGATTCCCCACTAATGGTTACCCTGTGCTTTTGGTCAGTCAACCATGCCCTAATCCACCGGACAGTGTCTTGGTGTATCCCAAAACTCCTCAGTTTCTCCACCAGGATATCATGGGGCACTTTGTCAAAGGCCCTGCTGAAATCCAGGTAAACCACATCCACTGCATCCCCTCCATCTAGCCACCTCGAAACCTTGTCATAGAATTCCACAAGGTTCATCTGGCAGGACCTGTTTTTGCGGAAGCCGTGTTGTGTGGCTGCCAGCCTCCCTTCTCTATCTAGCATCAGTGCCCGCTGGTTCTGAGTAGGCAGCCCAGTGTAAGCACAGTACTAGTAGCAGTGACAGTGGAACAATGGGCATTTTCACAACGAGACAGTCTCATTCAGTTCTTCATTACTCCAGATAAGAGGTGTCTTGATACTGAGGGCTGTAGGCAAGGTCCTGGTCCTGGGAATACCACCACTAATTGTTGTTGTTGTTAGTTGCAAAGTCATGTCCGACCCATCATGACGCCATGGACAACATTCCTCCAGGCCTTCCTGTCCTCCACCATCCCCCAGAGTCCACTTAAACTCACACCCACTGCTTCAGGGACTCCATCTAGCCACCTCATTCTCTGCTGTCCCCTTCCTCTTTTGCCTTCAATTGTTCCCAGCATTAGGCTCTTCTCCAAGGAGTCCTTCCTTCTCATTAGGTGGCCAGAGTATTTGAGTTTCATCTTCAGGATTTGGCCTTCCAAAGAGCAGTCAGGGTTGATCTCCTCTAGGCCTGACTGGTTTGATCACCTTTCAGTCCAAGGGACTCGCAGGAGTCTCTGCCAGCACCACAATTCAAAGGCCTCAGTCCTTTGGTGCTCAGCCTTCCTTATGGTCCAGCTTTCACAGCCATACATTGCAACTGGCAAAACCATAGCCTTGACTATATGCACTTTTGTTGGCAGGGTGATGTCTCTGCTTTTTAGCATGCTGTCTAGATTTGCCATAGCTTTCCTCCCAAGGAGCAAGTGTCCTTTAATTTCTTGGCTGCAGTCACCATCTGTGGTGATCTTGGAGCACAGGAAAATAAAATCTGTCACTACCTGCATTTCTTTCCCATCTCTTTGCCAGGAAGTGAGAGGACCAGATTCCATGATCTTAGTTTCTTCATGTTGAGTTTCAAGCCAACTTTTGCACTCTCCTCCTTCACCGCATCAAGAGGCTCTTTAGTTCCTCTTCACTTTCTGCCATTAGAGTGGTATCATCTGCATATCTGAGGTAGTTGATATTTCTCCGGCAAACTCAATTCCAGCTTGTGATTCATCTAGCCCCACCTTTCTCATGATGTGCTCTGCATATAAGTTATATAGGCAGGGTGACAGTATACAGCCTTGCAGAACTCCTTTCTCAATTTTGAACCAATCAGTGGTTCCATGTCCAGTTCTCACTGCTGCTTCTTGACCCACAAACAGGTTTCTCAAGAGACCAATAAGATGGCCTGGTATTCCCATCTCTTTAAGAACTTGGCACTATTTGTTGTGTTCCATACAATCAAAGGCTTCAGCATAGTCAATGAAGCAGAAATAGATGTTTTTCTGAAACTCTCTAGCTTTCTTCATGATCCACAGTATGTTGGCAATTTGATCTCTAGTTCCTCTCCCTCTTCGAAATCCTGCCTGTACTTCAGGTAGTTCTCGGTCCACATACTGCTGGAGCCAAACTTGCAGGATTTTGAGCTTAACTTTGCTAGCATGTGAAATGAGTGCAATGGTGTGGCAGTTTGAACATTCTTTGGCATTGCCCTTTTTTGAGACTGGAATGTAAACTGACCTTTTCTAATCCTGTGCTCACTGTTGAGTTTTCCAAATTTGCTGGCATATTGAGTGTAGCAATTTTACTGCATCATCTTTTAAGATTTTGAGTAGCTCAGCTTGAATACTGTCACCTCCACTAGCTTTGCTGTTGCTCAGACTTCCTAAAGCCCATTTGACTTCACATTCCGGGATGTCTGGCTCGAGCTCAGTGACCACCCCATTGTGGTTATCAGGGACGTTAAGCTCTTTCTTGCATAGTTCTTCTGTGTAATCTTGCCACCTATTTTTAATCTATCTTTAATCTTCCTCCCTTGACTTTCGCTTCCCTTCTTTCCTCAGCTGTTTGTAAAGCTTTCTCAGTCAGCCATTTTGCTTTCTTGGATTTCTTTTTCTTTGGGATGGTTTTAGTTGTTACCTCTTATACACTGTTGTGAACTTCCATCCACACTTCTTCAGGCACTCTGTCTATCACATCTAATTCCTTAAATCTATTTGTCAGCACTACGTTATATTCATCAGGAATATGATTTAGGTCATACCTGAGTGGCCTAGTGCTTTTCCCTACTTTCTTCAATTTAAACCTAAATTTTGCAACAAGAAGCTCATGATCTGAGCCACAGTCAGCTCCTGGTCTTGTTTTAACTGACTGTATAGAGCTTCTCCATCTTTGGCTGCAGAGCACATAGTCAATCTGATTTCTGTGTTGACCATCTGGTGATGTCCATGTGTAGAGTCGTCTCTTGGGTTGTTGGAAAAGAGTATTTGCTATGACCATCGTATTCTCTTGCCAAAATTCTACCAGCCTGTGCTCTGCTTCATTTTGTACTCCAAGGCCAAACTTGCCTGTTATTCCAGTTGTCTTCTGGCTTCCTACTTTAGCATTCCAATCCCCCATGATGATAAGGACATCATTTTTTTTGGCAAAATAGTCATTTAGCATCTGTGCCTGTTCCCTCATATCAGTCACCGGATCTCTTTCATCCTTATTTAGTGGTCCCACCACTTGTCTCCCCTTCCTCCTCCTATTTACATGCTGAAAGAAGCCTCTTTTGTTGCTCTTGATATTCTTGGCAAGTCTCAGCTCATAATCAGCCTTAGCCTTGCGAAGAATCCTTCTGCAACGGGTCTCCTCCTCCTGGTATACCCTTTATTTAATTAATTAATTAATTAATTAAAACATTTCTATGTTTTGTCTATTTGCCCCAGTACCCTTTTGTCTATTTGCCCCAGTACCCATTTCCTACGGAGGTTCCTCTTTCGTCTAATCCCTCTAACCACCTCCTTTCGCATCCATGGTGGCACTCTCCTCCCCACCTTACTGACTAGAGGTATCGTCAAGGCTTGCACCTCCAAAACCTCCTTTTGAGTGCCATCCACCCCTCCTCAACTCGCTTACCTTCCAGTCACCTATCCCAGAAGACTTTCCCCAGTCTGGCCTTCAGTTGGCCAAAGGTGGCCCTCTTGAAGTCCCAGTTTCTAGTGCTCGACCTGCTACACGTCCCCAGTCCCCTGATCTCAAAGCAAAGGATGGAGTGATCACTCGCATCCAGAGCTCCCAATCTGTACTTCATCTATCAGCTCCTCTCTATTGGTCAAGACCAAGTCAAGGATGTTTCCCCCACTTGTCGCCTCTCGGACCCTCTGCGTGAAAAACCCTCCTTCTATAGCTTCTAGGAAATGACGTGACCTGGCTGTCACCGTTGAGTGAGTCTCCCAAGTAATATCCGGGAGACTGAAATCTCCCATAATTACTGTGTCTCTCCCTCAAGATATCCTTAGAATCGGGCCTGTCAGGACATCATCCAGGGTTCAAGTTGACCTGGAGGGTGATAACATACTCCCACTGTAAGGTCTCTTTCCCTGTCAAAACCCTGTCAAAACCCAGACTGCCGCTACTGAATTCCCAGGGTTCACAGAGAAAGACCCTCCTGAAGCCTCCACAGTAGAGACTGGAGATGAAGTGAGGGAATGTGTGGAAACTCCTCCTAAGTGTAGCAGGTATGGCAGGGAAGCATGCTTAGCTATGGAATCTTCCTAACAACGGGGCCCCCTGCAGACACAGGGCTCATGTGTGATGCACAGAGACCACAAACAAGAATGAATTGTGCTCTGCACACCTAAAAAATATTGCCCTGGGTCAAGTAGAGATGCAACAAATTAATCTATGTTTGCCAGGAAAATGTTTCCACTGCTCCTAGAAATGTTTCCTAGACAAAGTTAGGTATAAATTTTCACTATTCACAGTGATATCTCGGCTCATGAACACCTCAGTTCATGACCAATTTGGGTTGCAAACAGAAATTTCATAAAAAATTTGCTGCAGGTCGCGAACTCTGCATCGGGTGACGATCACGAGCGCGTCTGCCTTCCCTGCACAAGCGTGATTGCGGTCGTGCTGTGGCGGGGGGGGAGGGGGAGATGGCCGCGATTAAACCCATGTTCCCTGCCCAAGCGTGCTCATGCCCGCCTCCTCCTCAGCGCACCCGCACAATCGTTGTGTGGGGAGATGGTCACGATCTTTGTTGTTTGTTACTTTGCTTCACATTTTGTGAGTAAAAAAAAATAGTTGTAGAACGGATTAACCTTATTTACACTGAACCTTACGGGGAAATTTGACTTGGCTCACGACCAATTTGGGTCACAACCAGAGTCCTGGAACAGTGCGGCACAGTGGTGAAGAGCACGGGGCTGGGACTCAGGCGATCCGGGTTTGAGTCCCCGCTCAGCCATGGAGCCAACTGGGTGACTCTGGGCCAGTCACAGACTCTCAGCCCAACCTACCTCACAGGGTTGTTGTGCGGATAAGATGGAGGAGGAGATGTAAGCTGCCTTGAGCCCTTTGTAGGAAAAAGGCAGGATATAAATCAAATAAATAAATAAAAATTAAGTTCGTGAGCCAAGGTACCACTGTATAGAGTTGAAGTGAAGCCTTAGCCTGTACTGGTAGTCACTTTGATTCTCTATTTCAGTTATGCTTTTGCTGGTTTCTTAAAAATGCCATTTCTCAAAGTAAGGAACTTAACCCTAAAGGGTCTATAAATACAAGAAGCCCTTGAGGTAAGCCCCCCTTTCCTGTTAATGCTTTCTTCTTCATTTCATCTTCCTTCTGATCTCAAAGGCAGACCTGCCCAACAAGTTGCTTTCACTGTGGAGGCAGGGAAAAAATGTAGTCCCAGGGAAGAAGTGCCCTTCTAGTGAACCCCCTCCAGTTTCCTACATTAAAAAACCCAACTGCTTCCTATCAGGCAGGGAGGACAGCACAGGTGGTCTCTGGAAGGCACTAAGGCGAGAGAAAGGAGGCTGGCATAAAACTGACTCTTTTCCAATTCTCCTCTGAGAAGTATCCATAGGGTTAGTAACTTCTGTGTATACAACTGTTGGGGGGTGCTTAAGAAATAAGTATTTTTGGTAACAGAAACATTATATGAAAATTGTCATTTCTTGCTGTCCAGGCTTCAGAACTATGCAGAACAATTTTATGGCTGTAAAAATTGCTCTGCCTTGTAACTACAGAATGGACCTCAGATCCCCTCCCCTCCCCTCCCAGCTCGCACTGAAAGGACAGGGCCAGCTATGATTCTGGGACTACAAAGGCGCTCCAAAGGGACCTGAGGGGGGAGATTCTTTCCCCTCTGTGCTCCTCCTGCCCTGCACAGGATGCCCATAATCCTCCAAGTCTGGAGAGCAACAGGCATCCTGATGGGATCATGTCCTGAAAGAATTAAATTTGGTAGTATATTAAGAAGTAATCAAATTTTCATTCACATACTTGCGTGATTTTATTTCTTCCAATTCTTTTGTGAGTTTCTCATTCTTCTCTTGAGTTTCATGCAGTCTGCGCTTTAAGTCTCCAATTTCTTCCTGGGCCTCAGATTTTATATCATTTGCTATGACCACAGCTGTCTGCAAATCAGCTTGGAACTGCCGCCATTCTGCAGATTCCTCCTGAAAATAAAGAGAATATAAGAAGAACCTGAAAAAGAAATTCATCTGCTTTAATTCCATGATAGAAGGCGAAATAAAAATGGACTATTTAGATGACATTTAAATCAGCTGCAAGGAAGTCCAGAGGCGCAGATATGGGATCCCCAGGCACACTCTTATTCTCCCTCACTGCCCCTTCTCCTTGCCACAAACATGCTCAAGAACCCTTGCACGGGAGTTCATGTGGCATGACAAGCCAGGTATCTGTAGGTGCCTTGCAAAAATTGTGTTCATGAGCAACTGGCATACCATGACAACCCGACAGGTAAATTAAGCCACGGTTGACTGTAAGGTCCTGTAAGCCAGGTCATTATGTATCAAGTTGGGTTACCTACCCTGAGTCGCCTGTGCAGAGTCTTAATCTCCCTTTCCATGTCATGCTTTTGGTCTTGAAGCTTTTTAACAGTATCTAGCAAAAAAAGATTTATACACATAACATGGTTTATAAAGGTAAAATATTTTAGTCTTTTTTACAAGTACACCCAAAGGCCTGCATGGGGAGGAATAACAGGATTGTGTGTAAACCCAGCACTTCCAGCTCTCCTGACACTTAGTTGTTCTGTAACCACATAACATTCTCAGTTTTCATCTGGTTGCCTGAGTGTTCTTCCCCCCAGGATCTTTTCCGTAAGGTTTTTTTTTTTTTTAAATTTTTGGCACTTTCCCAAACCTTGCGATTCCTCCAAGTTTCCTGATACCTCCCTGTGTGATGCCTTTGGCTACATAAATATTGGCATTCAGAGAATGAGATCCTTATTAGTATGTTGGACTTTGAGAAGTATTTTACTGGTGCTTGGCTCTTAGCACAATGCTATTTCTAGAGCACGGTACTCAAAGAGCAAAATGAAAGGGTGCAGTCAGTGCTGTAAACCATGGAAAGGATGAACATTAGCCTGGGCTCTCTAGAGACCACTATGCCGGCACTACATCTCTCAAACAAAAGGTACTTGTAATCAGCAATAGTTGCAGTTACCACAAACTGAACTCACAAGGCAATACATACTAGGTACATATTTTGGTTACTGCAATGCATTATATGTGGGGCTGCTTCAGCTATTCCAAAGTAGGGCAACAATACTGTTAATGGGATATGGGCAGTATGATTATATTACACCCATGCTTGATGCTTCACACTGGCTTTTGATCTGTTTTTGGTCCCAATTCAGATTGCTGGTATTAACTTTTAAAGCCCTGGGACCAGGTAACCTGAAGGACCATAACCTCCCATATAGCTCTGAAAACCACCTTCAGAGACCCTATCCCTGTGGTCTCAGGGACCTCCTGGCTGGCTCGCCAGTTGTTGGGTAAATTCAACCCTGAGGTTCTTCTCCTGAGGGAACTTGCACAAATTCAGTCCTTTCAAGAGGGAAGTGGAGACACAATGTAGGCACAAATAGACTATTAACAGGATTCAGCTGAGGGGTGAAACCACTATGGCTCATGCCAGAAGGAGGGTCTGCACCTAATGACGCAGTACAATATGTTTGTATACCTTGGTGATCAGCTGCAGTCACTACCTTTCCACAGCAGTTGTGAACCTATCCCAAATGGTCACTACCCTTCTGTGGCAATTATCAGTCGATAAGTGGTCAAGTGCCCATGTTTCCTTATATGATCAACAAGTAGCCTAGCCCAGCCTGCCTGGTCATTTTTTTCTCAGGCTCCATTTTATCTAACACTGTCGTATGAGGTGAGATTAGTAAGGACAGAAAAACAATTTTTCAGTGTTGGTATCCTGGTTCTGGAATGCCCTCTCCAAGAGAGGCTTTCCTGGTGCCTATATTGTGGGCTTCTACGTAAAGTTCCCAGGCTTTTTAGTCCTTTCGTTTTCTTTGTAAACACGTTGTGTTTTAGATCTTCCCCTGCTCCTTGTTTTATTTCTAACTTTATTCTGTTTAAAGGATTTAAAGAGTTTATGTTATGCTTTATCATGTCACATTTTAGGGTTTTAACTTTTGTGAATCACCCAGAGAATTTATTAATTGATCACATTTATTTCCTGTCTTTTTTCCTGTAAAGAGGGTAAGGCAGCTAACATAATCCTTCAGCCTGTGAGGTAGGATAGACTGAGAGTCAGCAACTTGTTCAAAGTCAGTAAGCTTCATGGTCAAGCAAGGACTAGAACACAGATCACACAAATCCAGTCCAATACTCTTATCAATATGCCACGTTGATCTCACAGTTGTCAAATGGGGGCAGTAATAAAACTCAGAACAGAGCTTTATTCAATTCAATTCAATTCAAAACAGGGAATTGTGGTAACAGGAGAAGATTGCAATATGGTGTTTGATAAGAAATCAGGCAAGAACTCTTCTGTGTTCAAATACACTAAGACTTTCCATCACCTATTAAATCTAATTAATTCACATGACTGGATAGATTCTTGGAGGAGCCCTAAAGGGACAGAAAAAGATGGCACTTCTTGTTTGGCTTAGCACAGAGCCTTTTCTCAAACGGACTGCATATTAATTTCCAATGGTATGGTACTGATGGACACTGGAGCTGACATCAGTATCATAACAGCATCAGATCACACTCAGTCAGTCTTCAAATAGAGAGCCCTTGTGGAACCATAAAGTGGCCTTGCTACTAGGAGACTGTGAAGGGTCAGCGAGGCTCACCAACTCCTACCCGGTAGCTCTGTGGGGAGCACAGAGACAATGAAGCCGGCTCCTGGGTCTGCAAAACCTCTGGCAATGGAGTGTTGGGCAGAGAAGGTGTGCTCACAGCCCAACACAGAGAACCCAGGTGTGCAGGTGCTTTCCCTGAGGAGGAAACACCTGGAGGAGAGGGCGGAGGCGGTGCGGTGCCAGAGGGATAAAGAGGAGAGCAAGGAAAGGCAGACATGACATGTGGGGAGAGAGGAAAATGGTAGCAGGAAGACAGAGGTGGTAGGAGAAGGGGACTCGGGGGCAGGCAAGGAGCTTGACCCCTATAGTCTGGGGCAGAGGCAGGGGTCTAAGGGTGGACACAGCTCACCTTTCCCTCCCTGGGAAGGAACAGCCTGCCGAGAGATGGTGAAGGGGAGAGAACTGCCCCACTGTGCACGCGCATGGGAAGGGGCCAGCAGAGAAGGGGATTGCCAACGTGAAGCTGGGGCACTGGAGAAGCCGATTGTGGCCCCTGGGAGCATTGGTGGGCAGTGGGGAAGATGCGCTCCCTGCCTTAGCCGGGGCAGTCAGGAGCATGCCTGAAGTTACAGAGAGTGCCTTTTCAGCTAAGCCTCCAGAAGAAGTGCCCAGGTGGCCCTGCTGTTTCTTTATCAAGTATTGTACTAAAGGTGTTGCACTACTGACTAAGACTTTTCGTGGTGATGGAACCATTGGAGTGGGGGGGGGGCTGATGTTCCCCTCCCCTCTGACACAATTGCAGAGACTGAATGCTTCCCAAGACACAAACAAATAAAATAAAAATATCTTTCCACAAACAAAGGCTCTAGGATGAAGAAAACAGTAAAACGTGATATGAAAGCAGTGATTCAGGTAACACAGAAAAGTGAGGCAAGTAACTTAAAAGAAAAGCCATGAAACCCCACTGCCATTTTCCTGGATGATACAGCAAAATTAGGGAGCAAACATAAATTAACAGGTTACAATTATCCCTAGTCAAAGAGCAGTGTAGTAAGGAACACAGACAGGAGAAGTTCAGGCAGCCATGATGTTTGCAAACAAGGATTATGGTGACTTGGAAAACAATTCAGAATTACTGGCAAAAGCCTTACAAAAAAAGTGGAGCTACACAACTATTAAAAAAAAGGAATGGGGAAACACACAATCCAGAAGAGAGAAATGAAATTTCTCATTAATTGTGTGAAAATGTACATATGGTACAAGTGATCTTGATCATAAATCAATCAATTCATTTTTAGATAAATTAAGGATGAAGCCAACTTCTGAGAGTGACAGAAATTTTAAAAACCCACTCATCACAGATAGAGAGATACAAATTGTGATAACCAAATTAAGACATCGGAAAAGGGCGGGATGGATTTACAAATGATTTCTACAGGAATTTCACAGAAGTACTGACTCCACAGTTGCAACACCTGCTTAGTGCTATTCTGGGTGGTGACTCTATACCTTTTACCTGGCAACAATCCAGACTGGCAGTTACCCCTAAACAAGGAAGGATTGAAGTTCTGAAGGTCATAGAGTCACACTGCACTTCTTAATCAAAATGCTCAGATACTGACAACAATTATGGCCAAAGAACTCAATAATTTCATAACAACTTAAGTCAAAACAGACCAGGTAAGATTTGTGCTTGAAAGGAATTTAGCTGATTCTATTCATAGTGTACAGAATATAATACATCACTGTGTTACTAGTTGAATCCCAGTTGCTTTGCATTGTTCAGTTGCCTTTAAGGCTTTGGACAGATTGGATCAAGACAGTACAAACTTTAGAATTTGGCTTTAAATGTATGCACTGGGTTCTACACAATCTATATCTACCTTCTGAACAAATGCCACAGGCTCCACCTCTTTCAATGGAACAAAACACGAATGCCCATTTTCTTCTCTTTGGTTTGCTATAGTGATAAAAACACTGACAGTGACAACCTGCAATGTTAAGAAGATTCAGGGTCCAAATCAATAAAGTAAAGTGACCCTAAACATAAACATAACCATGGCTATAATCTTCAGTGCAGATTATATATCCTGCTGATGCTCTCAAATCTGAAGAATACTATTCCAGATCCTAGATTAAAATTATCTGAACATAATAGCAAGATTACAAATAAATTGCCTAAAACAGAGCTTTGGCTTTGGGGTGGTATAGAAAAGAAATAAACTAAAAAATCTGAGTTGATATGTTTAAACATGATGGAAAAGTTGCTGCAAAAATTGACTCTGCAAGCATCCAGCTTTAAATATTTAGACATAATAATTTCAAATGATAAAAAACAAAACTTTTATTCCTTGTGTAAATCCTTAAGGCTGAGGTCAACTCACAGAAACAGCTAAAAATTTCCAGGCTCGGAAGAACGGCTGCCATTGAGACAATGTCTTTCTTTAGGTTCTGATTCTTTAGTTCAGTGTTTGGCAACTGTAAACACGCCTACATTCTTTAAAAAGTGGCAGAAATTTATGGAAACATTTAGTATTGAGGGTCAAAAATCACACGTAAGTAAAAATATACTATACAAACAAAAAGTGATTTTCCTAATTTAAAATCTTATTATGACTCCTTTCAACTTAAACTGGTTATGTCACCAAACTGACTACATTCTAAGATGGGTAGCCACAGAACTTCTCTCTGATAAACCATAATATCAGATTTCTCCTTTTTCCATCACTAAAGGCAGCAGAAGTGGAAATGATAAAAACTGCCAGCCTCACAGAAATACAAGGTAAGTGCAGGCCTCCCGGAGCAAAATGTTTTCTCTTCTTTCAGGGCAACAGCAGAAATTAAAATGTATACTACAAGCACATGCTTGGAGAAACAACCTAAATTATATATACAACTTGAGGTTAATAATGTTCATCAAGCTCTCTGTATGTATGTTGTTATACCATTGTCACCTTATTTTTTCAAATAAAATACTTGTTTTTTTTTAAAAGAAAAAAAATAGATGATGTTCCACTTTCAACCCTGAACACTAGTTTGCCCATTCCTAAGCAACTATCACTTCATAAACCTTCCAGTGCCTACTGAAGTCCCTGCTTCATTTCAAATTATTTATTTATTAGATTTATATCCCGCCTTCTTTCTTTTAAAGAATTCAAAATGGCTTGCATCATTCACCTCCCTGCTTTCAATCTTATCCCCACAACAGTCACCCTGTGAAGTGGGTTGAGCTGAGTCTGTAACTGGCCCAAAATCATGCAGTGAACGCCATTGCTGAGTCCCAGTCCCAGACTGTCCTAGTCCTGAGCTCTTAACCACTTTCACACCACACTGGCTCTCTCTTAAATTATTAGGTAAGGGCTTGTCTATAATTTTAATCCAATGAAAAGCAGATTGGAACCTATTATGTCAGTAGCTGTTCAAACAGGAACTATTGAAAACACTGGGAATACATGTCAGGCTGTCTCACAGTTCATGCTGCACTCCTCCTAAGAGCTGGCATCTATTCATTTCGTTTACTAGGAATAAAACATGCGGTTAACTCTGCCTGTCCTTTCTCCTCACTGCTTCTGCTTGCTATAAAACGCAACTGTCTCACAAAACCTCTGATGAAGAACTTTACAAAACAGCTACTATTATTTGACGGTTAAGCTAACTACCTGTGAAGGGGAAAAAATGCTGCTCCATTCTTAAATTCTTTTAAAGTTAACTTTATCTTAAAAGAAAGCAGCAGAACCCTGCACTTTAGGTCTTTACCCCAGTTGACACCTAGATCGCTTCAACAAGTGTGGCAATCAGAGAATGGCCTCAAGAGATGTTCCAATGGCATAGACAAGTTGATGTGGGAGAAGATGCTTGTTAAAGATTCTGCGCCTCAAGCTGTTTAGGGATTTAAGTACTGAATTGTATTCAGATATAGACAGGAAATCCTAAAAACTGAAATACAGTCTAAACAAACTGCTCCCATTAACTGTTTATTGTTCTATTCTTTACTACATTTGAACCTCAACTTTTGTAGGTTTAACTTTTGCAGGTTTGATTAATCTTTATTTATTAAAAACTTTTGTATGCCATCCCTTATGCATGGCATCTCGGGATGGCTTACAATCATTAAAACAACAACAATAAAACAGCAAAAAATAACAACCACAAAAATACAATTAAAAAAAATTAAATAAAAGTGACTGATAAACGTTTAATTTTTAAATTAGTTTTTAAAATAACAGTTAGATAAAAAGGTTTTAACCTGGTGCTGAAAAGAATATAAACTCGGCGCCAGGCACACCTCTCTGAGGAGCGCATTCCATAATTTGGGCACCACCGCAGAGAAGGCCCTCCTCCGAGTAGATATCCTTTTTACCTCCTTCAGGGAGGGTTCTCGGAGCAGGGCCTCTCCTGCAGATCTTAAGGGGCGTGAGGGCATACAAGGAGACATTCCTTCAGGTATCCTGGTCCCAAGCCATTCAGGGCTTTATAGGTCAAAACCAGCACCTTGAATTGGGCCCGGACTTCAATCAGAAGCCAGTGGAGCTGATAGAGGACCAGCGTTATGTGAGAGTAACAACTGGCCCCCAACAGCAACCTGGCTGTTCTATTCTGTACCAGCTGAAGTATCCAGACCGTTTTCAAGGGCAGCCCCACGTAGAGTGTGTTACAGTAATCCAACCGGGAAGTTACCAGAGCATGAATCACCATTGCTAGGCAGTGTTTGTCCAGCTAAGGACGCAGCTGATGGATCAGCCAAAGCTGTAGGAAAGCACTCCTCGCCACCGGTGCCACCTGGATTTCCAGTGACAGCTCCGGGTCGAGGAGTACTCTCAAGCTATGGACCCTGTCCTTTAGAGGGAGAGCTACCCCATCCAGGACAGGGCCAAAATCACTTACCTGGAAACCTGAGCCGCCTAACAAAAGGACCTCTGTCTTATCTGGATTGAGTCTCAGTTTATTGGCCCTCATCCAGCCCATTACCTCGGCCAGGCACTGGTTCAGGACGGCCACTGCCTCACCTGGAGCTGATGATGATTTCGCAGCCCAAACCTCCTGATGACCTCTCCCAGGGGTCTCATGTAGATGTTGAAGAGCAAGGGGGACAAAATAAAGCCCTGTGGAACCCCATAGCAAAGCTGCCATGGCACAGAGCTATAGTCCCCCAGCACCACCTTCTGGAATCGGCTGGCCAGGTAGAAGTGGAAGCACTGCCATGCAGAGCCTCCAACTCCTAGCCTGGTCAGCCTATCCAGAAGGACACCATGGTTGATGGTATCGAAAGTCACTGAGAGGTCCAGGAGAAGCAACAGGGACTCACTCCCCGTGTCCCCCTCCCCGTACAGGTCATCATACAGGGTGACCAAGACAGTTTCTATCCCATAACCAGGCCTAAAGCCAGACTGAATCGGGTCCAGATGGTCAGTTTCATTCAAGAGAGCCTGGAGTTGCCCGGCCACCACCCGCTCAAGCACCTTGCCCAAGAACAGGATGTTAGCCACCAGTCTATAATTAGAGGCCAGCTCTGGGTCCAGGTTCACCCTCTTCAGGATGGGCCTGATCACCACCTCCTTCAAGGGGGTGGGAACCCGACCCTCCCTCAGGGAGGTATTAACTACCTCCTGGACCCAGGCATACATCCTGTCCTTGGCTTTGGTGAGCAGCCAAGAAGGGCAAGGGTTGAGTAAACAAGTGGTAGGCCAGACAAGTCCAAGCACTTTGTCCACGTCCTCAGGCCACAACAACTGAAATTCATCAAACAAAGATGGACTGGACGGCGCTCTGGACACCTCCCATACAGGTACTGCATCAACTGTGGAGTCCAGCTCATGACAAATCTGAGTGTATTTATCCCTAAAGTGCTGGGCAAAGTTGTCACAGCGAGTCTCACAGCCAAAGCTCAGCTGGACAGCACTGTGAGGATGCAATGGAAGTGGAGAATTCCTTCTTCGCTGTCCTCACTACCACAGCATAGGCCCAATAATGGGCTTGCATTCGGTCAGATTCAGCACAGGATTTCCTCCACCTACGCTATAGTCGTCCCCGAGCCTGCTTCATTGCCCGCAACTCTTACACTTAGCTAAGTTGTGGCTCATGTCGCACTGTGTTCCATGGTCTCTATAAAAGGACCTGTATGTACGTCCTGCTCTGATAAAGGCATTTACTGTTTCTTTAAGATATGTTTATTTAGTACAGCTTTGAGGAAGCCTGAACACCATCATCCTGAACGTGGTATCCATCCACCCACAGCATCCCCATGCTTTTGGAAATGATCTTTATCTTTTTGTCCTTCCGGTACCTCAGTGAATTCAGCTAACAAGTTGAAACCAAGATGCATGTCATCCGGACACGGAAGATACATTACTTCAAATCTCCTAATAATCCCACCCAAGGGCTTCAAATAAATGTTGAACAAGGGTGACAGCCTGGATACTTGCAGTCAAAGATGCTAAAGGGCTTTCTCATGAGAAGTGTGGAATGCAATCAAATAACCTGTCCTCCCATACTAATGTCCCCATACTGTTCCACTGTTATTCATATCAAACTGTGAAGCACACCCTTCTTTGGAAAAAGAGAACATATGTTTTATTTATACAAAAAATTATTCCCTGCCCTTCCAATGCATATGCATTACTCTTAACATGTATATAAAACTTTTAGTATGTAAGCAAAACTGTGCCCATGACTGCTCTTTTACGACTTTTAACTCTTTTAAGTTAAGCACACGTTTCAATCAAGCAAAATAAGCAACTGAAACAGCTTATAAAGATGCAAAACTCACTCTCCAAGTCAGATATAATGAGATTATCATGCAGTTTCACAGCTCGATGCTGCTCCACTTCATCTTCCAATTCAAATATAGTTTCCTTCATATCACTTCTTTCAGTTTCTTTTTCCTCCAGCTCTGTCCGAAGTTTTTCTAAGGTCATATTCAGTTCCTCAATTTGCTTCTTTGCCTCTTCTTGGAAAGCTCTATATTCATCTTCTATCTAGTTTAGGGAGAAAAAGTCTAACTTCTAATTGTCTCATCCAAGGATCACTCTGCATTTGAGAAAAAATGCTGTACAATTAACTTTATAGAATGGTATTACCTACCATATTCAGTAAAGTTTCATAAACAGAATGGTATTACTAGCATATCATTTTAGGCTATTATTAAAATGCTTCCTCAATATGCAAATACTCTGTCACAGAAAAAGGTCACTGCAGCTATAGTTGAACAGATGAGCAGTTAGGCATAAAACAGCCTTGTGCCATGTGATCCCCTTCTTCAGTCAAGCCCAGTATTATATTTGCCTCGGACAGGCAGTGACTCTCCAGGGCCTCAGCCATGAGAAGCTGTTTCCCCACATACAGTGGTACCTTGTCTCATGAATTTAATCCGTTCCACGACTCAAATTGGTCATGAGCCAAGTCAAATTTCCTCATAAGGTTCAATGTAAATAAGGTTCATCCATTCTGTAAATACTTTTTTTAATCACAGGGAAGACGGGCATGATCGTGCGTGTGCTCGGGGGTGGAGACGGGTGGGATTGCAGGCGTGCTCAGGGGGGAGACGGGCACGATCGCAGCTATCTCCCCCACTGAGCACAATCACAGCCGTCTCCACACCCCAGCCCAGCATGACCGCGATCGCGCCTGTGCGGGGAAGACGGCGTGATCGCAATCTTCACCGGATGCAAAGTTCACAACCTACGGCAAATTTTTAATGAAATTTCTGTTCGTGACTTGATTTGGTAGTGAACTGAGGTGTTCGTGAGCCAAGGTACCACTGTCCAAGACCTTCTAAACTGGAGACCAAACCTGACAGAACACGTGCTCAACTATGATTCCTCCTCTAGTTCTGAAACACAATGCAGCAAACAACAAAAAAACTCTGTTAGAAAGGCTTAAATATATTCCAGGTTTTACCTGGACCAAGTTATTTTATTCTGAAATACATAATCACAGAAAGCTATACTTTGCATTTTCTTCAACATATCTAGCAGTTGCAACACAAAGAGAGCACTCATATTTACCCTCACTTACCCATCTGAACTCAGTGGGACTTATTTCTGAGTATGTGCAGAACAGTGTTCTGTAAAGCTATATTTATGAGTGGGCTGACTGTCGTAGCATGCATGGGATGTTAAATGAGGAAGAAGCTGACAATTCAGCAAACCAGTCAATCTCATCTGAAAGGCATAGTCAAAATTTGCAGGCTAAAGAAAATACAGCTGAAACACCGTGGATTAAATTTCAAGTAAGGAACTTTAGATTTCCCATTAAAACTAAGCCTTGTTGTTCTGATTTATTAAAGCAAAAGTCACTTGACAGAGGGAATTAGTCTTCAATTAAATAGTTAATTAAAATTTAACTATTAACAACCTATTCTATCCCCCTAGAAGTCAAGCAGCTCCTCAGGGCACTGGACTTACAAAGGCACTAGGCCCTGATGGGAAAGCACCCAAGGATACTTAGGGAGTTGACAGGGGTTCTCTCGTACCCATTGGCCTCCATTTTTGAGGCCTCGTTGAGAACAGGTGAAGTTTCAGAGGACTGGAGGGTGGCATCAGTGGTCCCAATCTTCAAAAAGGGTAGTAGAGGGGAGATGAGGAATTACAGACCAGTTAGCCTTACATCCATTGTAGGAAAAACAATGGAAAGCCTCATAATAGCAAGAGATCTAGTAACACTAGATAGGGAAGGTGGGTTGGTGGCCATGCAACATGGCTTCAACAAAAACAGGTTTTGCCAGAAAAACCTTGTAGAATTCTATGACAAGGTTTCAAGATGGACAGATGGAGGGGACACGGTGGATGTGGTATACCTGGATTTCAGCAAGGCCTTTGACAAAGTGTCCCATGATATCCTGCTTGAGCTCAGGGAACCAAGGTTCAATTTGGATGCCAGGAAGTCCTTCCTGATGGTTAGGACCCCAAGGGTATGGAATGGGCTTCCATGGAAGGTGGTTGAAGACCCATCGGTGAGGGTGTTCAAGGATAGGCTGGACATGCACATGGTAGGCATGTCATGAGTGGAGCCAGCTGGAGCCGGGAGTTAGACTAGATGGCCCAGGAAGCCCTTTCTGACTTGCTCTGTTTCTATGATTCTAACCCTCACAAAGAGATTCATGGAAGGAATCATGTGGTCAGCACAAGTAGTGTCAGTTCAGGATCAGTTCTTTGTATCTCTGCCTCCTCTCCTACACTGTCACACACTCAGCAGAAGCAGAACACAAGGGTGAGGTTTGGAATATTCCCTGGTTTAAATATGTGCTTAGAAGTTTACCTTTGCAATGGAGTCTTGCAGGCGATTTGCATCATTACGTGTGTGAGCTAGCTCCTCTTGTAGGCCATTGACTAATGTCTCTGCTTTTTCCTTATCAAGCCTGACACTCTCCAGCAAGTCCTGCATGTCTGATTTGTCACTAGAATTGTGTATGGAATACAGCTCAGCTACTTTCTGTTTCTCATGCTCCAACTGGGCTTTTAGTCTGTTCATCTCAATCTGGTCACTGGCTACTGTGGCTTTGTACTCATCCAAGGTGGCTGCTAGAGAGGTTTTGCTTTTCTGTTCTGACTCAATAATTCGTTCCATATGGTGATTCCGTTCCTTTAGTGCTCCTATCATTTCCTGAGCTTCCTTGTTATCTTGTTCTGCCATCTTCAAAGTGTTGCTCAGATGCTGTTGGACACCAAGAAGTTGCTCTCTTTCAAAACGTGCATTCTCTGCAAGGTCCATGTACCGTTGCTCTAACTCCATGTAGCGTCCACTTTTCATGTCTTCATCAATAACATAGGATATGCAATGCTCATCCAAAAGAGAGCGGAAATACTCGATTTGTCGACTAAAGTGTTCCAATTTATCACTCTGCTGGCACAAGGATTCCATAAGGATAACTTTTTCCTCTCCAAGTCTTTCATTCTCACTGTTCAGCTCCTGAGTAATTTGCTGCAAGTCTGCAAGTTCCTGAAGTGTTGCTTGAAGTTCTTCAGCTGTACTGTGCTGGTTCTCTTCCATCTGGTGTATCCTTTCTGTCAGGCAAGCCACTGATACTTCGCTGGCATTGCCACTGCTCCCTTTCCTTGACCTTTCTATGCTAGGAACACCTTCAGACTCTGAAGAAGATGGCGCATCTAAGGCATCATCACTTGAAGTGAGTGGCTGATAAACTTCACTACACTCACTATCCAAGTTATCCATGGAGTTGCTGTGTTGATTGTCCATTAAGGTGTTCTCATCCTGACTCAAAAGGTCTTCCATTGAACCAGGAGCAGATCCTTCTACTGAGGATGTAAAAGCACCACCACCATCACTATGGGTTCCAACTGTCATTTCTGGACTCAAAGACTGGTAGCCAAACAGTTTATCAGAGTTATCCAGCCTTTGCTCCAGAGAAAATCCCAATGCATTTAGCCTATCCTTCAACATCCGATTCTCATTTTTCAGCTGGTTGAGCTCCTCACGAATGGCAGTATTTTGCTCTTGCAACTGCAATAATGTGGATTCTACATCAGTTGGCTGGTGGACAGCAATGGTTTCCTTTTCCTCAGATTTCTCAAACTGATCTTCATTCAGGCCTAGCTGAATACGCATCTCTCGGAGTTCATTCCTCAGGTGTAAGATTTCAACATCTTTTGTTTTGGCTAAAGTCAGAAGATCTTTCACTTTGGCTTCCAGAACAGCTTTGTCACTGATCTGATTGTCTGATTTAGACTTGCTCATTCGGACATCAGAGTCTGCATTAGTACGGCTACGGGAGCGTTTATCATTGTTTGTCTGCCCAATTAATGGCGTTTTTTTACTTTGGGCCAGGCGGGAACGGTCACGAATTCTTTCCCGAGAAGAACTGGACTCCTTATTTCCAGCTGAAGTGCTACGTTTAGCTGCAGAATTTGTAGCTGTATTGTTTTAAAAGGTTAGAAAAAACATAAATGGGTATGTTAAGTACACAGTTTTGTGCAAGACAATGTGATTTCCAGAATTATGGGTTTACACATTCTAAAGCTAAATGAATTGTGGAAAACATTAAATTTATTTCTGGTTCAGTTATTTTATTTTGTTGCCCACAGAACAGAACCCCTGTATCTGCTGGTTCAGCTACTGCATTTTCACTTAAACACAGTTGATCTCAGTCTGAAAGAAAAGTCGTAAAGTGCCATAAAGTGCTTCCTTTAAGTGAAAATTCTCAATTTAATCAGGAAAGAAAAAAACTGTATGCTGAGGTTGCTAGGATGTATGCTAAGTACAAATCTTTTATCCACTGAATTGTGAAAAAATAAATGTGTATGAATAACATAGAGTGTTCACTATTATCTGCAGTTTCAGGCATCTGCTGGGGGACTTGGAACCTATCTACAAGGGTACAAGGGTCCTGCTGTATTTGCAAAAAAATGCTCAATCAGAATTCTTCAGAATCATTCAGCATCCAAGTGCAAGCAATTGTTGCCCAATTGGTCCCATTTCTCTCCTCCAAACTGACTGCCTTAAGTAACTAGGAACTTATCAGGGTAGAAATGTTTATCATTACATCTGAGCAAGAACTCCTGGCCTGTCCCTCCTCAGGACAGAGTTTGAAATTGTCTTCTGGATCCATATTTGTTAGAAGAATGACAAAAAGGAATGTGGGTACATAAAAATAAGTGCTTCCAATATTGATAAGATCCTCTACTTGCAAGAGGAGACAAGTGAGAGCAACGGGTAGTGTGCACTATCTTGCTTGCTCATGAACAATAAAGACGTCTTGAGAGCTTGGGATGCTTCATCCAGCATAATGGGAACCTGGGAATAGGCAGCAAACCTGAAAAGATCCTTTACAGAATTGTACTTGGGTCCCCTTTTAACACTGCCTTCATTACATCTTTTGCAATGCATTTTTCCCCTTTTCCACTGCCTTCATCGTGGAAAGAGCAGAAAACACATTTTCAAAGCCAGTATTTCTTTTACCTGTAGCAGACTTAGATTTATTATCCAGATTGTTCATGTTGTTCCCTGCAGCAGAAGTACAAGTACTTTTCTTTGCCTTGATGCCGTTGCTCATAGTAACCCCGCCAGCCATTCCAGCTGAAAGGTCATCATTGCTCTTGGTCTGAATGACAGATGTGATTTGACAGAAAGAGCAACAGTTAAAAGCAATGGAACATTTCAAAATTACCGGCAACAAAATGGGTTGGGTGCTCATATAAAGCTAATAATCAAATGCAAAGGTATGACAGTGTTTAATATATAACACTGAAACCCCATCTTTAAAAAGTGAAAGAAAAATATACAGTGCAGGATTTAAGATTCAGTCTTCAACTGCTGTTAAAGACATCAGAGAAACCTGACATCAGCGAAACCAGTGATTACACCATCTGCATGTTGAAGCTAGCAGGATATTCCTCCTGTACAGAAGCAGTTTTGGGCCATCCTCAGCTACAGATGACCCTACAATGGGATGGCAATATATGTGTCACTAATGCAATCCGTGGCATTCCTCCAGCACCATTTTTCCAGCCCCTGTGACAAAGCTAATTGTTGCTGGTTAGAGCCACATACAATAAATTCTGACAGCAGTTTTTGCCATGGAAGCGCACACCTTAAGATAAACTGTTTGTCCACATGAGGAAACAGGTCAAGGACAGCTCAGTAACTTGTTCAGCACACTGAAGACTCTAGGTTCTATCCCTGGCATCTCCAATTAAGAGGATTAGGTAGCAAATGATGGAAAAGACCTGTGCTAGAAAGTAAGAAAACTGCTGCCAGCCAGAGGAAACAATACTGGGCCAGACAGACACATGATCTAACCTGGTATAAAGCAACTTCATATGTTTACATGTGGATAAGGCAAATAATGGCTAAAAGACACATTAGTTATATGTCATCCCTAGGATCAGAGGCAGCATGCCACTAAATACCTGCTTCTGGGCTTTCCAGAGGCATCTGGTCAGCCACAGTGGAAAAGAATGCTGTAAGAGAAGCCTTAGGTTTGATCCACTCCAGCTCTTCTTACATTCTTAAATTCTTAAGCCCAGTAGAAATATTTGAGGATCAGTGGGGTCTTGATGGACCAAGTACCAGTCCTTTAAGGGGCTACTCTTGGATATGGCATCATTACTGGATTCTTGGAAGAACTTCTGTTTCAAGAAGTAAATTGTGTCAATCCTGTCTTATATATGAGCATTATGCATGCCTCTGTAACACCATACTTAGCCATATTTTCAAATAACCACGCTAGCCTTTTATTATCAAGAAGAGGTATAAGAAAATCTCTTGTTCAACTTTGCATTACCAGTAGCAGAGAATGTTCACATCTAATCTACTGCAGAAAGGTTACATGATGCTTAATAACTCAAGAAATTAATGGTTCACAAGAATACAATGGAGCAAATAGCACATCCTTTGATAATTTCTCTTTCATTTCTGACAGCCTGCCCCAGCAAGCACATACAGGTACAACCTTCCGGCCAATTGTCTGCATTTCCACAACACCTAGATAAAAATTTCAGCAGATTAATTATAGGCATGCCATGGAGTTAGCAGCTGTGTATTACTGAGCCAAATAGGTCAGGATGTAAAAGCTGTAGTATGATTAAGCACTGAAAACTCTGCACTGAAAACATTCAACAGCATTAGTCATTTTTTAGTCTTTCAAACAGTAAAGCCACTGGGCAGTCCTCACAAAGGACGCCTCCAATCAATTTTGAGTTCCCCACGCTCATTGCATTCTGCAGACCCTCTGTGAAGCTTTTTGTATTCAACTCATCAAAGGACTCAACAACTTCTCCTCCGGTGCCTCCATCTTCCTCAAATCAAGCGTACATTCAGGGACAAAGTCTGACAAATGCTGAGGAAGTACTCAGTTATAAGTTAGGAGACATATGACAGTCCCTCCTGTTTCAAACATGTTGACTTTCAATTTCTGGGATACTCTTAACAGGGGGTGGGGGAAGAAAAATGTCTATTAACTTCAGACATACATAAATACATTATCTCCTGCCCACAAACTTCTTCTGGTCTACTCCAATCTAGTCTAGATGACTACAGGGACTGGGCCCACTCCTCCTCCTGTAATACAGCCTTCAAAAGTTGTTGACTCAGATTCTGGTTGAGAAGTGGGGGATGAAGGGTATAAAATTCACAGCTGAAATTCCAAGGCCAACAGCCATAGAGATAAGCCAGAGGGAACAGAGGGAAGAGCCGATAGAAGCCAAAGAGCTACATAGGAAACATTGTGGACATAATCTACCTAAACTTTAGCAAAACTTTAGACATAGTACCCCATGACATTCTGATAAGCAAATTAGCAAAAACTGGACTGGATGGAAGTAACTAGCGGGGTGCTGCAGGGTTCAGTCCTGGGCCCAGTGCTCTTCAACAGCTTTTTCAATGATTTAGATGAAGAAGTACAAGGAAAGATAAGCAGATCTGCAGGTGATACAAAACTAGATGGAATAGCAAACACCCTCGAAGACAGAATGAAGAACCAGGGCAATCTTGATAAACTTGAACACTGGGCTGAAAGCAACAGAATGAAATTCAGTAGGAACAAATGCCAAGATGATGAATACATGGCTCAACAGAACTGAAAAAGATTCAGGAGTTACAGTGGAAAACGGGCTAAATATGAGCCAACAATGTGATGCAGCTGCAAAAAGGGCAGATGCTATTTTGCGATGTATTAACAGAAGTATTTAAAATCACAAGTAGTAGATCCCCTATACTCCTCACTAGTCAGACCTCATCTGGAATACTGTGTCCAGTTCTGAGCACCAAGATTTAACAAAGATGCAAAAAAATTAGAAAGGATCCAGAGGAGGGCAACAAAAATGATACAAGATTTGGAAACACTGCTTGCTTGCTTGCTTGCTTATTTATTTATTCAATTTATATTCCACTATACTAGTCTAAAGTCTCTTTAAGCGAATTACAGTATTACATAAAATAACAATAATAAAATCCACATACAATAAAACAGAGTTTTATTTACAATAAAACACTGAAACAATGCTGCCAAGATCATATATCAGTAAGTTAAAATATATTAAGGCTAAATACAGTACAAATAACATCCAAATATAACATCAGTTGTTCGAAGTCTGCAGAAGAGGACGGTTTTTGCCTGGCTCCAAAAAGATTCTAAAGGTGGCACCAGGCAAACTACTTTTGGGAGGCCATTCCATAAATGCAGTGCTATGAGAGACTGAGAGAACTTGGCGTGTTTCACCTTAAGAAGGGGAAGGTCAAGATCAGCAAGAAACCAGTGTAAGACACAGAAGAATCCACTCAACCCAGATGCAGGCTAGATACCAATAAAAGCTTCATTGTCTGAGCAATACGGCAGTGGAACCAGCTGCCTAGAGAGGTGGTGGGCTCTCCCACACTACAGACATTCAACCAGAAACTGGACAGCCATCCAACTGGGATGGTGTAAACTGGTGTCCTGCAACAACAGGCAGTTGGACCTGATGGCCTTCCTGGCCCCTTCCAACTCTACTATTCTATTATTCTATGCCAGGTAATTGCTGACATCCAGTTTTTCAAATTCTGTGGGAAATGCTACTGATCAAGTTGAGATGGGCAGGTGGGGGCATAACGTCCAATCATATGGCAGGATGATCCAAGTAGCAACTAAGCTGTATTAAGATGATCTAGGTAATCAGTCTGCAAGCAGTACTATTCACCTTGAAGGTGGAGCCAACTCCTTTTGATTTTGGAAGGAAGGAGAAATATTCAGTTTGGAATCAACTATGCTTCATTAAACCACGTGTACCTTATGGATGATAAAATATTCTAACTTTGCTCCTGCCTTTTATTGACTTCTACAATATTCTTTTGTAACACAAAGATGATCAGCTTTAACATAAAGGTTTTTACTGCAAAAATTGTGTATATTAAATTAAATAAATACATTGTGAATATTTTTATTTATGATATGGAAATGTAATTCATTGGGCAGCCCCCGGGTTCCATGTTTAAACCCTCACATGGCCCTCAAGGTACTAAAAGTTAGACCACCCTGCTGTAGATGAATGCATATTAATCACCATTCATAATTTTCATGCCCTAGCATTAACCATGCATCTATGTTACATGGTTAGTTATTTTTCTGTCTTGGAAAAATTGTACAAGCACAGGGCTTTATTTTAAAATAAACCTTTAAAATACTTTTCACCATTATCTTTCTTCAAAATAGTTGCCAGGGTGGGAGAGGGCAGGAAAAGGGGAACAGGTCCTGTTAATACTTGCCATGTTTTGTGGTTGTTACCAGCAAGGGTCCTAAGAGATGAGGTGAAACCTCCTTAGTGAAAATGTCTTTCCCAATGTGTAATACATTAAAAACCACACACGATACCCCTTTTAAAGTGTCAAACTTCACAAAATGGAATCAAATATTCACAAGCAACACTTCTGAAGGGTATATAGAATTCCTACTGTAATGGAGACTTAACTGGACTGTCATTCCACAGCTCACATAATGACAGGGTGCTAATACGAGTCACTTGCTAATGCTGTTTCGTTTTGGGACATGACCCTACCATTAAAAAAAAACCCTCAGCCACTTCTTAAGAGGAAAATATGCTATGATCATTACTGGCTAATCTGTACCTAAGGATGCCTGACATGTGAATGTACAAAATATAAATGCATTGAGGGCGAGTCAAAAATTATCCACACTCCAGTTACGTGTATCGTAAAACTTCTGTTGGCCGCAATGTCTTATCAGTGCTTTTCATTCAAGTGCTTTCCCAGTCACTGCTGCGCAAGTGTGAACATGTTACATCAGTTCATTCGTAACTGTAGTACGAGCAAAAATGGATGCCCCACTTGTGATTTGCATGAAAGAAGAGCACTGTGCAGTGATTCATTTTTTGTGATCTGAGGGTTTTATTTATCAAAGACTTTGTGTGTGGCATGGAGAAAGTGTTTTTTCATGAAGAAGTGTGCATGAATAGGCAAGTTCAAGGAAGGTCGCACAAGTGTTAGCCATCAAGGAGCTGGATGCCTGTCCATGGCAGACGACAACACTGAGCGCACACGTGAAATGATTCTGTTGAACAGATGAGCGACAGTGGATTATGTGACAGATCATTTGCAAATCAGCCATGGCTCTGCCTATGAAATAATCCATGACAGCCTTAGATTTCAAAAAGTTTGTGTGAAATGGGTACCGAAACAACTCACAGAAGAGCATAAACAGAAGCGTCTGGATTTCTGCAAACAAAATTGGGACTGGTACTCTAAGGAAGGTGAAAGTATCTTAAAGAGAATCATTACTGGTGGCAAGTGATGGATTCATCACTACAAGCCTGAGAGTAAACAGCAGAGTATGGAATGGAAACATCCTCAATTGTTGACCAAGAAAAAGTTGAAAAGTCAACCATCAGCTGGACAATTGATGCTTACAGTTTTCTGGGATTTTCAAGGGCCAGTATTGGAACATTATCAGGAAAGGGGTTCTACAATCAACAGTGCTCGTTACAGTGAGATGCTTATTGAAGAGCTGAAGCCTAATCTTTGGATTGAACGCAGAGGACTGCTATCCAAGGGCGTTGTGATCTTGCATGACAATGCAAGTCTGCCCACTTCTGTCCACACTGCCAACACTCTGCAAAAACTTCATTTTGAGGCGTTAAAGCATCCTCCCTATAGTCCTGATCTTGCTTCATTGAACTTTCACCTGTTTGGTCCCCTGAAACCAACCCTACAAGGATGACGATTCACTTCTGATGCAGTGCATTTTATTTAAGCGGCATTTTAATTGTTAATATTATTGGATTTTATCTGGCCAGGGCGGCTTATTTTATATTGGTATTTTTGTATTTTTAACTTAATGTTTATATTTTTTAAATTTAATGTTATAATTATTTTTTAACTTATTGTTGTAAGCTGCCCCGAGACTTCGGCGAATGGGGCGGCATAAAAATGTTTTAATAAATAAATAAATAAATATTTTTTTAAAAAAAATGAGGGAATACGGAAGCTTGTTGACAGATGGACAAAGTGTATTGAAAAGTAAGTAGATTGTGCCAAAAAATGATCTATTTGTCTTTTCGAAAAGTAAATTAAAATAAATTCTACAGCCAGAGTGAGGATAATTTTTGACTCACCCTATACAAGCTGGCCAGTTCCATTCTGGAATGCTTCAATACCCCTTGTATGTTACAAAGGCAGAAAAAACTGATAGACAAGGCATCACAAAGATGCCTGTTAGGTCCTATAAGAAGGGGCTACTGATAAATCATCACCTCACAGCACATCCACAATTTTGTACCCAGCAGCTGAATGTCACCTTTATTTAAAACAATAAAGCATATTAATAGTAAAACAAGGAAACACCAGGTAACACAACATCAAAAGTAGCAATAAAACTCAGGTTTGGGGAAATAAGAAAATTTTCACTCATCACCTAAAAAGTATAAAGGTGCATGCCAGGCTCTTTGGCCTAGAGAGGTCATTCCAAAGGAGGGGTGCTGCCTATTATAGGTACCTATCAGTGCCTACAAGGCATGCCTGAACTTTCCTGCTACACCAATAAGGAAGCCATGGGAAAAAGAAGAACTGAGCTCATTCACTGCATGCTAACTATGTCATCTCTGCTCTAGGACTTTCCATTCTGGTATTCTAGAAGGAGCTTATTTCTGTTTTTCATACAAAATGGACAAGCAAAGACGTACAGGTAGCAGTGACATAACAAGGCGTGCCCACGTGGACAATTAGGGAAATGGCATGCACCAGGGACAGTGGCTTGTTTTGTCCATTTGGCCCCATTCTATACAGAAGTCTGCAATTATGGGGAAAGTGGATAAGGAGTATTTTTCTTCCTTTCTCAAAATAATAGGTCCTGGTGGGTTATCCAACAAAGCTGAGTGGTGAGAGATTTGGGAACAGAGAAGGGTAGACTTCTTATGGAGTCCTTCTTAAATTATGGAATTCACTGCCATAAGATGTAGTGAATGCCTCCAAGTTGAATGGCATTTATTTATACTATTTTTGGCACACTCCTTAGTCAGTGATCTGATTCACAGCATGGCAAAAACTGAAGTCAATGCATATGAGAGGGAGAGCAGTTACGTAGCACCCTACAGCTTTACTGTACAACCCACGACTGGCTCCTTCACAATTATTGTAGAATGATGCACAAACCTAGACTACTAAGATGTTTAGGGGTCAAGTAACCCAGACGTCTGAGCTCACATTTGATGTTGCACATCCCACAAAGAAGCCAAATGGAAGAAGCAGGAGTGCAGCAGGCTGGGTGCCCATCCTCTCCTGTGAGTCCCTGACAGGCCATTGGTTTTTAAAGTCCTGATCAGGGCCATCAGGTTTTAACTGCACACAGGGGAGTTGCCCTTTCTTGCACCTTTTCCAATTCTACAATATCAATAATAATAGTAAAAACAAAAGCTGTCAATACAGATGGATATTTGCCTTACATAGCCTGTCAATTTCAGTGTAGTTTAAAGTCATATCTGAGTCTCTGAACTGACAAAAAGGTTTCAGGATATTGCTCCTGCATTTTGACATAGCCCTCGAACTATGATGGGCCACAAACTGGCGCCCAAACCTATGCAGCAACATTTAACTGACACGTTGCAGATTTTGTCCACCCAACAGCTAAACTGCCCAACAGTTTTATTAAGAAAAAGCAACAAGATACCTTCAATAATGACACTGCTGTCCCCGTTTTTGAAAGTTTTGTTATTGAAGATACTGTGGAATTGGTCTCTGATTTGACTTTTTCCATGGGTTGTATTTTATTTATCCCAGGCACTTTGGGTGCTGAACTAACGCTCCGGCTTGCTTTCTTCATTCTTGGCTACCTGCTTGATATACATTTACAAACACATCTGGAAAAAGAAAACAGTTTTAAAACATTGGGAGGTCATTTCTGGAAACATGCTTTCTACTCCTTCAAATTATGTCCTTAGCTGAAAATAGAGAAGCCGCCCCTTGCTAACATCACCTTCTTCCATCACTTTTTCCAAGAAGCAGCCATTAAGTTCATGATATTTCACCCTATGAGACTAATAAATCTGTTCCTGGTATTATTAGCCTGCTGCCATCATGTAGGGAGTCTTGTTTTTGTTACACTCCATTCTCAGGTACACCAGGGTACTTGCGCTGCTGCTGTTTAAACTGCCAGTGCTAATTCCTATGGCTACTGACTTTAGCCATCAAAATTGTATTTAATTTTCATTTTAAACAACAATACCAGCACTGCACATGCTCCTAAAGGCAACTAAACAGCAAATCAGAATATGCAAAGATGTCTTATTCTTCTCAAGCCCCAGTGTCCAGCTCTTTGAACAGCCCCCTCCCTGTTGTTTCCTAAAGCATTACAGGCACAAAGAAAATAGGGTTTAAATTAACCTGTCTGGATTTTCTGCCTGGGCAATTTTTAAAGTTAATGCTACAAACACTTCAGCTCAGGGAACAGGTAGGCTCAAAAGAAGAGAAAATGTCCTTGAAGTATTGTAGACCTAAGCCATACAGCTTAGAATTTGGCTGTTACCTCTGTACCTCAACATATATTGCACAAAGCATTCTCTCAACACACATTTAACACAAAAAGTAAAAATTAAGATCAATAAGAAGAAATAGCATTATGCGATGGGTCAAATTATTTCCTACAAATAGGTCTGTGTAGGAATTGGCTATTTAAATATAATCCTACTTATCAATAATATAGCATTTATTAAATGCACACATAGCTTCCCTTTGCAGAAAGCAGAAATCCATAATTAACAGGAAAAAAAACAAAAATCAATATAAGTAATAATCAGCACAATACAAATAAAAAACAGCACCATAAAAGCAGAAACAAAAACAAGGCAATACAGTTTTCATTTACAATTTATACACCTTCCCTGCTCCTTCATAGCACAGAATCAATACCACAGAAGCATCCCACAACAACTGGGCCATGTCTAATGTCGAGATGCCTAGGAATAAAAGCACATGGTGCATGGCACCTGTGGAAAGTGAGCTTCCCTGCAGATAGATTTGTAAACACATGGGCAACACAGGAAAAGTCTTCTCTGGTGGGGAAACACAGCAAAGACCTCTGAAGCCAGCCTCAGGGAACAGGCAGGTTTAAAAGAGGAGAAAGGGTCCTTGAAGTATTGTGACCCCAAGACATTTAAGTTAACACTTTGAATTCAACCTGGAAAAATGGGCAGCCAGCACAGACAAGCCAGGGCCAGACTTAATATGCTGCCAGGTATCCCCATCCAGACAGAGTCACAGCTTGGCGGCAAGCCAAAGCTGGGAGAAGGCACTTCATGCCATGCAAGACACCTAAGCAACAATTCAGGAGTTACCCCAGTCGCATACCTGGTCCTTCAGGGACACTGTAACTTTCTCAGTTGCATTTTCCCCACCTGACAAAAGAATCCAGCCTCTAGCAGACCTTCAGTTTTGTCTGGACTGAGCCTCCGCTCTCATCTCATCTAGCCCATTGCCAAGGCCAGGCCCAGTTTGGGCTCCTTTCTAGGTACACAAACAGGACTACCCCCGCTGTTAGGTCATGAGAAATACGCACTATGAAGGTCAGCTCCAGATAAATTATTTTCTTCTACATACAGTTTTAAGAATGTTTCATGAATTGCATAAACTAACAGTCTTATACCAAGTTTACTTGGAAATAAGTCTTGTTGTGTTTTATTCCTAGGTTAGTGCATACAAGATCATAGCCCTAGCCTATCAGTATTTACTCAATGGAATTTGAGTGGAATTCTGGAATTTATTTCAAAGTAATACGTATGTAGGAACTGATTTTAAATTATCCAGAAAATGAAATATAGCATCTGTCTAAGAAGTCTCCATCTTTCAATGCTTGTTCAGGTTTTCCTACTACCTCCACCCCACTGCATGGAACATATTTTAAAGAACATGCAGGCATTCTGCTTTTAATCAATATTTACATGCAAATCAAGATCTTGTAAGAATGTCAATCATTAAGGATTCACAGTATTTTATAATGTGGACTTCAAGCATCAGACAGCACAATCCTTTACACATCTAGGAATCTGCAAAGCTGCCTTATACTGTGTTCCCCCTTGGTCCATTTAGCTCAGTTCTGTCGACACTGAATGGCAGCAAAGGCGCGTGCTCTGAGGTTTCAGGCAACATTCTTTCCTAGCTCCACCTGGAGAAGATGCCAGGAATTGAACCTAGGACTGTTTGCATGTAAACCAAACTATGTTTTACTGATTTCAAAAGAACTTACTCCCTACTAAAGTATTACACAATTGCAGCTTCAGAGATATATACTCAGAGAATGCAAGAACTGTATCCTGGCTGGAGCCAGGGGTCAGACTAGATGGCCCAGGAGACCCCTTCTGATTCACTCTATGTTTCTAATTTTCAGTTGTTGTTTTGAGATTAAGGTCCCAAAATACATACAGAGTACAATCCACCTAATTAAACAGTCTCATTACAGAATTCACTGGTAAGTAGCTTGTCTGTATTTGACTTCTTCGGTTAAAATTTCACAGTAAAAAAATATAAAACAATAACATCAATCCAGCAGTTCCTTGTTTTAAAAAAGCAGAAATGTGCCACACCAGGATTGATTGTCCATACTCATACATATTAGTATTACATATAACTCAGGACACTATAACAGAAATCAATTCTCTAAGGGTTATGAGTGCCAAAGGTCCTGGCAGACCTAATTTCAAAGCTACTTTCTGGAACCTTTAGGTCTCCCTAGAGAGTGGACACAGAAGCAAGAGACCAGAGATAGACAAATACTGTCTCTACATTATAGCAGAGGAGACAAGTCTGTGAAACTAGCGACTAGAATCATATACCAGATTATTAAGCAGTTGGTCCATGAACATCTTTTAAAAAATGCATTGATTGCTATGAGTGAGTTGATTCCTACCACAGCATTCCTATTTCGTTTTGATCAACACTGTGGGTTGTTTGATCATGCTGAGCCATCATTCTACCTTTTCCAGGGTGAACACAGTTCCCCTCATGAGAGACTAGAGAAGCAAAGTAAGAGATGGGTAAATGAAGTTTTATCTTCATTTGCCATCATCACTTTATCATCTTCCCAAGCAGTACACCTATGCAACTTTGTTCTTCTTACTCTGAACATGTTGTTGTTAGTCATGAAGTTGTGTCCGACCCATTGTGACTCCATGGACAACATTCCTCCAGGCCTTCCTGTCCTCCACCATCCCCTAGAGTCCACTTAAGCTCACGCTGACTGCTTCAGTGACTCCATTTAGACACCTCATCCTCTGCCATCCCCTTCTTCTTTTGCCATCTATTGTTCCCAGCATCAGTCCTTCCTTCCTATTAGATGGCCAGAGTATTTGAGTTTCATCTTCAGGATTTGGCCTTCTAAAGGGCAGTCACGGTTGATCTCCTCTAGGACTGACCAGTTTGATAGCCTTGCGGTCCAAGGGACTCGCAGGAATCTTCTCCAGCACCACAATTCAAAGGCCTCAGTCCTTTGGTGCTCAGCCTTCCTTATGGTCCAGCTTTCACAGCCATACATTGCAACTGGGAAAAACATAGCCTTGACTATACGCACTTTTGTTGGCAGGGTGATGTCTCTGCTTTTTAGTATGCTGTCTAGATTTGCCATAGCTTTCCTCCCAAGGAGCAAGCGTCTTTTAATTTCTTGGCTGCAGTCCCTGTATGAGGCGATCTTGGAGCCCAGGAAAATAAAATCGGTCACTACCTCCATTTCTTCCCCATCTATTTGCCAGGAAGTGAGAGGACCAGATGCTACAATCTTAGTTTTCTTAATGTTGCGTTTCAAGCCAACTTTTGCACTCTCCTCCTTCACCCACATCAAAAGGCTCTTTAGTTCCCCTTCACTTTCTGCCATTAGAGTGGTATTATCTGCATATCAGAGGTTGTTAATATTTCTCCCAGCAATCTTAATTCCAACTGCTGTTTCATCTAGCCCCACCTTTCTCATGATGTGCCCTGCATATAAGTTAAATAGGTAGGGCGACAGTATACAGCCTTGCCGAACTCCTTTCCCAATTTTGAACCAATCAGTGGTTCCGTGTCCAGTTCTTAATGTTGCTTCTTGACCCACATATAGGGTTCTCAAGAGACAAATAAAATGGACTGGTACTCCCATCTCTTTAAGAACTTGCCACAGTTTGTTGTGATTCACACAATCAAAGGCTTTAGCACATTCAATGAAGCAGAAGTAGATGTTTTTCTGGAACTCCCTAGCTTTCTCCATAATCCAGAGTATGTTGGCAATTTGATCTCTCATTCCTCTGCCTCTTCGAAACGCTGCCTGTACTTCTGGTAGTTCTCTGCTGCAGCCTAGCTTGTAGGATTTCGAGCACCACTTGGCTAGCATGTGAAATGAGTGCAATGGTGCAGCAGTTTGAGCATTCTTTGGCATTGGCCTTCTTTGGGATAGGAATGTAAACTGTCCTTTTCCAATCCTGTGGCCACTGTTGAGTTTTCCAAATTTGCTGGCATATTGAGTGTAGCACTTTTACTGCATCGTCTTTTAAGATATGAACAGCTCTGCTGGAGTACTGTCACCTCCACTAGCTTTGCTGTTGTTCAGACTTCCTAAGGCCCATTTGACTTCACATTCCAGGATGTCTGGCTTGAGGTCAGTGACCACCCCATCGTGGTTATCAGGGACGTTAAGCTCTTTTTTGTATAGTTCTTCTGTGTAATCTTGCCACCTCTTCTTAATCTCTTCTGCTTCTGTTAGGTCCCTGCCCTTTTGGTCCTTTATCATGCCCATCTTCGCATGAAATGTTCCCTTCATATCTCCAATTTTCTTGAAGAAATCTCTGGTCCTCCCTATTCTATTGTTTTCTTCTATTTCTTTGCACTGTTCATTGAAGAAGGCATTCTTATCTCTTCTAGCTGTTCTCTGGAATTCTGCATTCAATTGGGTGTATCTTTCTCTTTCTCCCTTGCCTTTTGCTTCCCTTCTTTCCGCAGCTATTTGTAAAGCTTCCTGAGACAGCCATTTTGCTTTCTTGCATTTCTTTTTCATTGGGACGGTTTTAGTTGCTACCTCTTGTACAATGTTGCGAACCTCTGTCCATAGTTTTTCAGGCACTCTGTCTATCAGATCTAATTCCTTAAATCTATTTGTCACCTGTACTGTATATTCACCAGGGATATGATTTAGGTCATACCTGAGTGGCCTAGTGCTTTTCCCTACTTTCTTCAGTTTAAGCCTAAATTTTGCAACAACAAGCTCATGATCTGAGCCACAGTCAGCTCCTGGTCTTGTTTTAACTGACTGTATAGAGCTTTTCCGTCTTTGCCTGCAGAGCACATCGTCAATCTGATTTCTGTGTTGATCATCTGGTGAGGTCCATGTGTAGAGTCATCTCTTGGGTTGTTGGAAAAGATTGTTTGCTACGACCATCGTATTCTCTTGACAAAATTCTACCAGCCTGTGCCCTGCTTCATTTTGTACTCCTAGGCCAAACTTGCCTGTTATTCCAGATATCTTTTGGCTTCCTACTTTAGTATTCAAATCCCCCATGATGATAAGGACACCATTTTTTGGTGTTAATTCTAGAAGGTGTTGTAGGCCTTCACAGAACTGGTCAACTTCAGCCTCTTCAGCACCAGTGGTTGGGGCATAGGCTTGGACTATTGTGATGTTGAATGGATTTCCTTGGATTCGAACTGTCACATGGAGATGGGTATTGACCTGTTCTCCCCTGCAGAGGAAGGCAGGACACGCTCCAATGGAGCAAAGTTCAGGGAACCAAGGTTCCATTTGGATGCCAGGAAGCACTTCCTGACAGGACCCTGAGGGTGTGGAATGGGCTTCCACGAGAGGTTGTTGAGGCCCCATCGGTGCGGGTGTTCAAGGATAGGCTGGACGTCCACATGGTGGGCATGTCATGAGCGGAGCCGGCTGCTGCTGGGTCAGACTAGATGGCTCGGGAGACCCCTTCTGACTCGCTGTGTTTCTGTGTTTCTATGAACTGAGATCATTCTGTCATTTTGGAGATTGTATCCCAGTACTGCTTTTCCTACTCATTTATTGACTACGAAGGCTACTCCATTTCTTCTGAGGGATTCTTGCCTGCAGCAGTATACCTGATGGTCATCTGAATTATATTCACCCATTCCTGTCCATTTTAGTTCACTGATTCCTAAGATGTCAGTGTTCAGTCTTGTCATCTCTTGTTTGACCACATCCAGCTTGCCTTGATTCATGGATCTTACATTCGAGGTTCCTATGGAATATAGATCTTTGCAGCATCGGACTCTCCTTTCACCACCAGATACATCAGCAACTGAGTCCTTTCGGCTTTGACCCAGTCGCTTCATTCTTTCTGGCGCTACTAGTACTAGCCCTCTGCTCTTCCCCAGTAGCATATTGGACACCTTCCGACCTGAGGGGCTCATCTTCTGGCGACCTATCTCTTTGCCCTTTATAACTGTCCATGGGGTTTTCATGGCAAGGTACTGGAGTGGGTTGCCATTTCCTTCTCTAGTGGATCACCTTTTGTGAGAGCTCTCTGCTATGACCTGTCCGTCTTGGGTGCCCCTGCACGGCACTGCTCATAGCTTCATTGAGCTACGCAAGCCCCTTTGCCACGACAAGGCAGTGATCCATGAAGGAGTACTCTGAACATAGTCAAAAACAAAACCTGTGGTGCTTTTATTTTTTTATTTTCCAATTTATATCCTGCCTTTTTCCTACAAAGGGCTCAAGGCAGCTTACATCTCCTCCTCCATCTTATCCCCACAACAACCCTGTGAGGTAGGTTGGGCTGAGAGTCTGTGACTGGCCCAAAGTCACTCAGTTGGCTCCATGGTGAGCGGGGACTAGAACCCAGATCGTCTGAGTCCCAGTCCCATGCTCTTAACCACTACACCACACTGGCTCTCACACTGGCTTTTCACACAAGACTCAGTTTGT
This sequence comes from Varanus komodoensis, assembly GCF_004798865.1. Taxonomy (NCBI): domain Eukaryota; kingdom Metazoa; phylum Chordata; class Lepidosauria; order Squamata; family Varanidae; genus Varanus; species Varanus komodoensis. The sequence continues at coordinate 517,196 of NW_025336010.1, forward strand.
TCTGGTCCTTAGCCTTCCTGACACCAAGCTTATGGGTTCAGGCAGTAATAGTAAGGGTATGGTTCTACTGAGATTGATTGATTATTTATTTATTTAAAACATTTCTATGCCACCCCATTTGCAAAAAGCCTCGGGATGATCCTAAGAGATGATCCTAAGCCCCAGAAATTGGAGAGTCATTCTCATCCTCCGCAGGGTGGGTGAAGCAGCAGAGACATGCTTTGAATCCCCATCCTGCCACCTTGCATTTTCACTGGGATGTGTCACTGACACAAGATGCCATGCAGAAATTTTACTGTTGCGGATCCAGACTGTTCAGTTTCGTGAAAATACAGAGAATGCATCATCTGTTCTAAGGTTTCCATGCTTCATTCCAGCTTCTCTGGTCATCTGAAACCAGGACCACCATTTTAGTATTGCTGGTACTGGAACACCACAGAGTTTCCTGGCAAGAGCAGCCACAGAAAGATCCCCTCCTGTCCTTCAACCTTTATCACCCTCAGCCCCTTTCTTTATTCCCATTTGGCTGAGTGATGTGTCCAACTCTCTGTTTACTTTTGAAAACAGGCAGACAGCACAAAATACATGGAGGAAAAAGGAGGAAATCACAGGGAGTTTATTTTCATTTACTAGAAATCTCTTTAGCAGCTAGAACATCTGGGAAGTGTCACACATGCTGGTACAATTGGGAGTGAGAGAGGGGGAAACTGTCTCAGGACCAATCAGGAGGTTGCTGTGATCTATAGGAAAGAATAGGGAAAAGATGGGGAATTTCCTTGAGGAGGTTGCTGGAATGCATGGCAAGGACCAGAGGACAGAGCCAGGAGTGTGGAACCCATGGGCTCATCTGACTGGTAAGTTTAGCTAAGCAAAAATTCATGTGATGTGGAAACACTCCACAGCTGTTGCATCAACCGAGCTGCTCAGCGGCTTTTTTTTTGCTGGAGAGGCATTAGAATAGTTCCTACCATGGCCTGTTCAGTCTTTTCCCCTTCAAGTACATTCACACACCCCCTTTTACCCCTCTCTGGAGGTTGGATCATGTTTCCAACTTTGCAGAGGCAGCCAGTATGGCTCTTTCTATGCCAGCTTAAGGTAGAAAGAAGTTGGAGTGCCAGTTCTCAGCCCCAAGGTCAAAGCACTGTCTCTGACCCTGGACTCAGGAATTTAAGGGCCATAGGACAGCTCCCTAAGGGTGCAATACCAGGCAAATTCAGAAAGAAAAATGGCCTGCAACTCTCAGCATGCCCCAGCCAGCATAGCTAGCACACTAAAGTTGCTAAGGATTGCAGCTTAGTTCATTTAAGATAAGAGAAATATGCCCTGTGGTACAAGGCACTGACCCAGCTACAGAGGGTTTAGCATAACCTCAGCAAGTTTTCTGTAAGTTAGAAACTCTGAAGCATGAAAATGTGGTACATATGAACATCCTGAAGAACCAGAGAGGATACTGTGGCCGCTCTGCCCTATATACCCAATACAAATATTATCCTGAACCTCTATGAACAAAACTAGCATACCTCCTGCTGCTACATACTAGGGGACTAATAGGAGGAAATGTCTGTCCTCTTTAAGCTCTACCTGTGACCTTTCCAAGGCATTTGAATGTTTGCTTTTAGAAGAAGCAGGGCTAGATGGACGTGAAGTTGTTTTAGGAGGTGAGAAGTCCACATGACTCCCCTCAACCATGACCTCACCGTTTTCCTCTCAGCTAAGTTAGGCAAGCCATTCTAAGTCTCACCCCCATCCCAACCCAAATCCAAAATGAGGGACCAATAATATTTGCCTACAAAAGTACTATATGTATGTTGTATGCCATCAAGTTGTCTCTATTAATTAACCCTATTAATGAAAGTCCTCCAAAACGTCCTATCGATGACAGCTCAGCTTTTCTACATTCAAGGCTGTGGCTTCCTTTATGGGTTCAATCTATCTCATATTTGGTCATCCATTTTATCTTCCGCCTTCAGCTTTCCCTAACACGATTGGGTTTTTTTCAGCGAGTTTTGTCTTGTTAAGATGTGCCCAAAGAATGATAGCCTCAGTTATGTCAGTTTTGCTACTAAGGAAAGTTCTGGCTTGAGTTGTTATAGCATCCCTTATTTATCTCTCTGTCAGTTCATGGTATTTGCAAAGCTCTCCTCTAGCACCATGTTACCAGTGAATCAATGTTCTCCCCTTTTTAATTTTATTTTCTTAACATAGGCAAGAGTACAAGAAGAAAAGAATATGTAAGATAATGTAAAGTAGAATAAAGTTGCCAAGGAATTTTAAACAAGCGTAACCCATACATTCAAACCCACACATTTATCTATCTTTAGATAAACAGCTTTAAGTCCACAACTACTTTTTAAAGAACTCCCTTTCACATTCCATTAAACATGCTGAGTGTAATAGAATTTCCATTTGTCATTACATTCTTAAAACAGTTTTCTATTTACATAATTAGTTAATTTTGCCATCACTGCATATTCTGGCAGCTTATTTTTGCAATATTAAATTGCTGGGGATTCTGGTAATTTCCATTTAGAAGCAATTGTAATTCTTATACAGTTGTCATATATTTGAATAACTCTTGATATATTCTTTGAAAAATACTCTGGCATTATATTCAGAATCAATGTCCTTCTTGTCTGTTTTCTTTCCTGCTCAGCTTTCACCGTCATAGATAGTAAATGGGAACACAATATTTTGGATGAGCTTGACCTTGGTCTCCATTAAAATGTCCTTATACTTGACAATCTTTTCTAGTTCCTTCACTGCTGCCCTTCCAAGTCTCAGCCTTCTTCAAATGCAGTCTCCCTTTGAAGTAGACACTGAGCCAAGGGATGTGAAATGGGTCACACTTTTGATTTCTCCAATATTAACAATAAAATTCCATAACTCTTCTGTGGACGTGATTTTTCTTTTCTTAATATTCAGCTGCAGTCTTGCTTTGGTACTTTCCACCCTTACCAGGAGTTGTTTCAAGCCACTGCTGCTCTCCGCCAGTAGTATGGTATCATCTGCCTATCTAAAGTTAGTGAGGTTTCTTCTGTCCATTTTCACTCCTTCCTCTTGATTCTAATCCAGCTTTCCTTCTGATATGTTCTATGTACAGACTAAGAAGACAGGGAGATAAAATTCAGCTTGGTATGACACCTTTGCCTATTGGAAACCATTCTGTTTCTTCATACTCTGCCCTAATGGTCGCTTCTTTCCATGATACAGGATACACATTAGGACAAGTGAGCACACCTATTTCTTTCAGGACCATCCACAGCTTCTCAACCACACTGTCAAAGGCTTTGCTGCAATCTGTAAAGTACAGACTGGTCTTTTTCTGGAAATCTTAGGTGCACTCCAGTAGCCATGGTATGTTTGCCATATGACCTCTAGTGCCTCTTCCTTTTTGGCATCCAGCTTGGCTGTTTGGCATTTCGTGCTCCATTCAGGATAGTATTCTGGGTTGCAACACTGAGCATCGCTTTGCTTGCATGGGAGAAGAATACAATGATCCTGTAGTTGCTGTACTCTTTTGCCTCTCCTTTCTTTGAGATTCGAGCATACATCGAACATTTCCAGTCTGTGGGGCATGGTTTTCTTTTTCATTTTGGTGAACATATTTTGGTTAGGATGTGGACTGATTCATTTACTGCAGCTTAGAATAGTTCTGCTGGTATCCTGTCCACTCTGGGTGCTTTGTTCTTTGCAAGTGCTTTCCAAGCAGCTTTCACTGCACTTGCTAATATGACAGGCTCTTCTTCACAGGATTCCACCCTGAAGAAGTCTGTCATCCTTTCATTTCTTCTGTATGGTTCTGTACATTCTTTCTACCTCCTCATTTTCTCATGGTCAGATAGTATGTTCCTTTCTTGCCTTTAGCATTCCTAATCTAGGTTTCCCTTCGATATTTTGGACCTTCTGGAAGAGGTCCCTTCTTTCCCCCTTTGTTTCCCCTCTTGTGTTTCTCCCTTGTGCTCCCCCTTATTTCTGCCACCTTTTGCTTCTCACCTGTCCTTTGCAACTGCGAGTGTTTCTTCTGCATCCACATAGGCCTTTTCTTTCTTGTTGCTACAGGAATTGTCTTTGGCATTCTCCCCTAATAATGTCTCTGGCTTCAGTCTGTCGGTGAGCTTTTTTAGCTTGACTCTGATCTTTGAAATTAGGAGGCGATGGTACTTACCACAGTCTGTTCCTGGTCTTGCTTTGGCAGCAAGAATGCAGTTTCTCTACTTTCTGGTTCCAGTTGATGGATTTCTGTGTTGGCCATCTGGTGAAGTCCATGCATACAATTATCTGAATGGTGCTGCGAAGCATGTGTTTGCAACAGACAGACTGTCAGTTTCACAAAAGTCAACAAGTCGTTCCCGGCTTCCTTTCTTACCCCTGGACCAAATTTTCCTGCAAAATTTGATTCTGCTTTTTTTCCTACTTCTGTATTCCAGTCATCTACAGTTAACAGCATGTCTTGCTTTGATGTGTTAACAATTTCCTCTGGAACACAGCACGGAAGTTTTTTATTTCGTCTTCTTCAGCATCTATTGTTGGAGTGTAGACTTGAATGGTGGTTGTGTTGATAGGCTTTCTGCTATTTCTGTTTGATGTTATTCTGTCGGATTTTGCATGAAATGTGCTACGTCTTGCCTCAGTACTGGAGCCGCTCCATTTCTTCCAAGTAAAGTGCCTGGTGTTGGTCTGCTTGGAAATGTCCCCTTCCAGTGCACTTTAGTTCGCTCACACCAAGCACTGCGATGGTCACTCTCTCCATTTCTCGCTTTACAATTGCCAGTTTGCCTCGATTCGTACCTCTCACGTTCCGTGCCCCAATTGTACGCGTTGCGCAGCAGCAGACTTTCCCTTCACCTCTGCACATGTTGGCCACTACCCTTCCTTTTGCTCTGATCTAGCTGCTTCATCAGCGACAGTGCCAATTGCATTTGTTCTTTCCCCTTCCCCAGCAGCTTATAGAGTCCCCTTCCAATCTTCTGGCAGGATCTCTTGTTCATCACAGAGTTTTTGAGGTAAGAAAATTCAGAAGTGGATCACCACATCTTCCTTCTGCGCAGTACTAACCAGAGTTGGCGTGAGCACTGTTGCCGTTATGTGCAAAAGATCTTCTGTCAGGGTCACCTTCCACTGCTGCTGCTGCCCAGTAGCATTTTCCTGGCATAACAGTGTGTTCATCTTGGTGCAGAAGAAAGGTCTGTTATTTGAAGTATCATATAAACACTACTGATAATATTTATTTGAAATTTCCCAGGAAATGAGTGTTTAAAGCTATGGATAACCTCCCTAAAACACATTGCTTTAAAAATATAGACATTGAGGAGAAATTCACCATAGCTTTAACAATTACTTAAAATATTGAAATAACTGTGTTCAACTATTATAATTATTCTTGTTAGTTTCTGACCTATTATCTTAAGCCTTTGGAATTTAAATTATGTTTATTTAATTTATGGCCCCTTTTCTATAGCAATATGTACAAAAAGCAAAAACAAATGAGATACTCAAACATAAAACCACTGCAGTTGTGATCCTAAAAGCATGCTAAGGGATATATTCCTGAATAAACATGTTTAGAACTGTACTTCCAGGGTGCAGGAATTTTTAAAAAGAGCCTTACAGCACATTAAGGACAAACATGGTTATTATGGCCTACATTTTTGTGCCTCTTCACTTCATAAGAAGCATCTGGTGAAGTAACATACCTAGTCAGACCAAGCCGGGCAGAACCTAACAGGTGCTCATACCCTGCCAACTCCATTCTGCAGGCAACGAGTCTCAACAATTCTACTGCACAAATAGGGACCACCAACTGTGCAAGGAAGATTTAGCACTTCCTAGCGGAAGCAAAGAAACAAAGGGGAATTTCGGTTGTTTTGGGAAAGCGGCAGGCTGTCAAAGCTCTCTTACCAGAGCTCTGCCCACCGGCTTCCTTCCAAAGGCACCGACAGCCGCTGCCCCTGCACTGACCGGGGAAGTGGGGAAGGCCGCTCCAACCACGCAGGAGCGGGGTCACTCCGCTGCCTCCCGCCCGTCTTCTGCACCACGAATGCCGCAGATTCAACTCCTGGAATCACGGGGCGGGAGGTCGCAAAGCGCCCATCAGCCTCCTCCAACGCAGCCAGGCAGGGCTGAGGACGCGGCGGGGCGGGGCGGCTGCCTGAACGATGCTGCCGCTCCAGGTGCAACGGGGCCGGCTCGCCCGCCCGCCCTGCCGCCCGCCCGCCGGGGAGTGTGCTTGTCAGCGGCCGCCAGGCGCGAGCCAGATCCTGCAACGGCGCCCCCGAAGAGCGCGAAGCCCGCAGGCTTCCGCGACCAGGCGAGGCAACACCAGCGGCGGCTGTCAGGCCGCGGCACCGCCGCTTCCAGGACGCCCCGCCCGAGACAGGCGGCGCCGCTACCGGTCCTGCCCGACGCGGGGGCGCGAGGAGGCCAGGCCGCAGGCCGCCCCTGGAGCGCCTCTCCTCCGCGCGCAGGGCCTCCGGGCGGCGGGCCCACCGAGCCGGGCCTGGGCCGAGGCCCCTTTTCTCCCGGCCTCCACGCGCGCAGGCCCTTACCGGAGCTCGCCGCCGCCCGCTGCCTCCGTCCCGCCCTCGCGCCCGCCTCTTTCGAAGGAGCCGCCGCCGCGAAGCAGACGCGGCGCCTCTAAGGCCAGCGGTGCTGGCGGCGACGGCGACGGCGGCGACGACGACGACCAGCGGGGCGCGGGTGACTGCGCAGGCGCCGGGTAGGCAGCGCGGAGAGGCGCCGGGCGGCGCTGACGAGACCCGCCGCGGCCCGTGCGCATGCGTGGATGGCTCGGCCCGCGCGCCCGCCCGCCCGGGGAAGCGGCCCGAGAGCGCGCGCTGGCCCTGCTGCCCAGTCGGACGGGCCCCTTCCTCGCCAGGCCTCCCGCCTCGCACAGTCGCAAGCGGCCCATAGTGGAGGAGTGACTTTCCGCAGGGGTCCGCCTCCGCTTGCTGCCAGCCGTATGAACCCAGCCAGCGTATTAAAAGTGGCTTGGACAATTCCTGTGAGGCATCCCTGGGTGAATCCAGCTATGTAAATTCATTCATTCATTCATTCATTTATTTGAGTTATACCCCATGGTGTAACTTGGTGTCCTGCAACAGCAGGGGTTGGGCCTGATGGCCTTCATGGCCCCTTCCAACTCTGCCGTTCTATGATCATTCTTATCCCCACTACAACAACCTTGTAAGGCAGGCTGGGACCGGATCCTGCGACTGGCAGAAGGCACCCGGTGGGCTCCATGGCTGTGCGGGACGCAAACCCAGCGCGCCCGAGTTCCGGTCCCGTGCTCTCAACCACTGCCGCGGGCTGGCTCTCGCGAGTTCAGATAAACTTACTCACTGATCTGGATGTATGCTTGAATAACCTACTTACTTGAATTGAATGTTTTCAAGTGCTGAAATGAAGCATTGTGGTTACCGTATATACCTGAGTTTAATTTTGTGCTGCAGCTTAAATACACTGTGGGTTCCTCTGCGCTTTGCAGCGGTGCAAGCCCTTGAATAGTGAACCAGCAGCCAGACTGTTTGCCCCGTTTCTCGCGTGCACCAGCACATCTTCTTGCATCCCTGGACCATCTTTGATTGTAGTAACAGCTGCAGCGTTCAGAATCGGTAATCGTGCAACAGAGTCCTACAGTGGCTGACAGTGGAAATGCGTCGTAGGTCCATCTAAGCAAAACAGTAGCAACTCAGCAGTGAAAGAAATCTGCGACTTTTCAGTATGACCATGAGGCGCCTGCTTCGCGGCGGCGGCGGCGGCGGCTCCTTCGGAAGAGGCGGGCGCGAGGGCGGCGGCGAGCTCCGGGAAGGGCCTGCGCGGGGGGGGCCGGGAGGAAAAGGGCCTCGGCCCAGGCCCGGCCCGGTGCGCCCGCCGCCCGGAGGCCCTGCGCGTGGAGGAGAGGCGCTCCGGGGGCGGCCTGCGGCCTGGCCTCCTCGCGGCCCCGCGTCGGGCGGGACCGGTAGCGGCGCCGCCTGTCTCGGGCGGGGCGTCCTGGCAGCGGCCGCTCGGTATAACCTGATCGAAATGGCCAAGCCCTACTTTAAATGCACATTAGGCCGTTGGAGAAACTGTGGGTTTAAAATGCGACTGTCGAGGATTCCGATAGTCCCCTGTTGTTATGCAGCTGGCACGATTGCTGCTGTGCCACCAGCAGCACAAGGATGATCATTCCACACACACACACACACGGGGGGGGGGGGGCTGCAAAATCACCGGGGCTCCCAACTGCATTTGGGGAGGAAGAAGATCCGTGCCATGTGTTTGCAGAAAACACCAGTTTATCTAGAGCAATTGCATTCCCCTTGCATGGAGCCACCATTATGGTATGATGACTATACAGTCTATACAGCAATTTTAATTTTATATTTCTCTTAAATAAAGGTAATGGAATCATGGACGTTGAGTAAGTCCTGCAGGTCCTCTAATCCAACCCTGTCTTTGTTTGAAGACCTTCATCAGGTAATCACTTCTCTGGTTACCATTAGAGCTGTGTTGCCTGATCAGCCAAAATCCAGTCTTTTGTAACAGGTCCATTAAATTTAGTCATTAAGTCTTTGCCCTCTTCTGTGTAACATCTTGTTAGGTATTTGAAGTGCACGATTATGCCCCACCTCTCTAAGCTAAACCAAACCAGTTCCTTCAAATTTTCCTCTTAGGAATACTATTGAGCAGTGCTTTTTTTGTAAAAAAAAAAAAAAAGTGCCGGAACACAGGTCTTGGGGTCACACTTTTACACAATGGTGGCTGCCGGCTGAGTCAGCACACGACCACACGACCGATCCCAAGCGAGCAGCATGCAGACAAATGAGCACCACGTACAGCCCGCAGGACTACGTTATTGATTTCTGCCGCGGATCTGCTACGCCCAACAGGGCGATTCACAATCACTTGGAAAAATCCGTCAAAAAATGGTGCTGGAACGCCGTTCCGGTGCGTTCTATGACAAAAAAAGCTCTGCTATTGAGCAGAATTTCTGGCAAGATGGGTTGTAAAACATATACATGAGTGGTAACTGCAAAGGAAAAAAAGAATCCTTAGCAGTGAGGGAAAGACAATTTTGTGTTTGCTCAGACATTGACTCCACAATTCTGTGGCTGTTTCTCAGACCTGAGCCCTGCATCAAACTAAGCTTTGTTTGCATGGGACTAAGATATTCACATTATTCTGCCTTCAAGGAATGTTTCATAGATTTTGTCACAGATACAGCTGGCTGAGAAATAAAATCAGCTGACCCCATTAAACAGAGAAGAAATTTATTTAACATCATGTACGAACATGGACTTCAAATGCTTTGGATCTCCTTGTTTCCAAATACAGGTTTTCAGTCCCTTTTCATTTCCATCATTTTTTTTAAAATGACACCTTTATTTTCATTGCTTCTTCTTGGACCTGTTATTGACGAACCGTTGTCTTCAGCAGCAGTTCCAAATGCTCAGCACTGCTGCAGAATCGTTTCACTGTTTCTCCTTCCTGAATCAGAGCATTTGGAATATTGAAGCAGTATAGAGTTGCCAAAGCAAAATGCTTTAAAACATGAAGGCAATGCTAAAAACAATGACAACAAATATTAGTTTCATGGTAGAAAACCAAGATGATCCACCAGCGGTGGATCAAGCAACCCTTCTCCTACGGCCGAAAACGTCAGCACTGATTATATAATTTAATTGCATTTATATTTAAATAAATAGTTTGTTAATTTGCTTTCCTTTGAATTCAACACGGATTATAAATGCTCATCATATCAGTGAAATAGAGAAAGTTACGGAGGAAAGAAAAAATTATGCAGGCAAGAGAATTCCATTGAAAACAGAAAAAAGTTGCATGTACCATATTACTTGGAAGTTTTCGGCTTCATGCAGTTAATTTAATCGTCATTATCTCAGCTGTATCACTTTAATTGTACTCTGTTTTTCTGTTTATACATTTGTTTTAGATCTATATGAAGTGACTATTCATCCCCACACTGAATGTTGTATGATGCATTTCTAGCTGTTAAGACATTTTTGTAACCATCTGAGAGAGCACCCAACTTTAGTGGGGTTTTTTAAATCTCGGGGCAAGTATAATTTAGGTCCTGCGGGGCATGAGCCACACAACGCTTGCGTTGTATTCCTCTGATTTCAGGGAGAGAAATACGCTTATTAGATGATCCTCCCCCTGAAACAAGTGGGATCCAAAATAGTGGCTCTGAAGGCACGCCCAGGGCCAGTGCTTCTTTCGTATGTCCACGGAGGAGCTGGCCTTGGCATGAGTCGGGGGTCACGGCGAACACCGTCCAGGCCCCTCCTTGTATGTGCTTACGAGTCAAAGCAGCCTGATGGCGAAACAGCAGCCTCACGTTTTCCGGCCTGTTCAAGCAGGAGACCACCAAGCTGCGAAAATACTAGGTCAATGACAGGAAAGGGAGAATACCCCGACTGATAAAATGCCTAACCCACAATTGCCCTTTGCACACAGTAACTTGCAACCAGATCTAACTTTCTCTAAACTCATTATAGCTTCCTCTGACTATCATGGTTTTTATAAATATGCTCAAGGGCAAGCCACGCCTGTGTAGCTCATGTAACACAGCACCAGACTTTGTGACCCCGTGCCTTTCCCCGGGGGGCCATTATCACCACAACAGGCAGTGGCTTTCACAGAACGTTTGCATTCACCTGCAATCACATTGATACATGAGTACTTTCTTCTCTGGCTACTGATTTTAAGAAGTTGACTGCACAAGACATGAATGGAGAAGCAGACTGCAAACCTCCCCTCAATTATAACTGTCATTTTGCTGACATAGAGCTGATCATGTAGAACTTGCAAAATTTAAGCTTAAATTGAAAGTAGGGAAAAGCACTAGGCCACTCAGGTATGACCTAAATCATATCCCTGGTGAAAATACAGTAGAGGTGACAAATAGATTTAAGGAATTAGATCTGATAGACAGAGTGCCTGAAGAACTACAGACGGAGGTTCGCAACATTGTACAAGAGGCAGCAACTAAAATTGTCCCAAAGAAAAAGAAATGCAAGAAAGCAAAATGGCTGTCTGAGAAAGCTTTACAAGTAGCTAAAGAAAGAAGGGAAGTGAAAGGCAAGGGAGAAAGAGAAAGATACACCCAATTGAATGCAGAATTCCAGAGAATAGCTAGAAGAGATAAGAATGCCTTCTTAAATGAACAGTGGAAAATTGGAGATAGGAAGGGAAAGTTTCATGCAAAGATGGGCATGATAAAGGACTAAAATTGCAGGGACCTAACAGAGGCAGAAGAGATTAAGAAGAGGTGGCAAGATTGCACAAAGAACTAGACAAGAAAGCTTAATGTTCCTGATAACCACAATGGGGTGGTCACTGACCTCGAGCCAGACATCCTGGAATGTGAAGTCAAATGGGCCTTAGGAAGTCTGAGCAAGAACAAAGCTAGTGGAGGAGACAGTATTCCAACTCAGCTATTCAAAATCTTAAAAGACGATGCAGTAAAAGTGCTACACTCAATATGCCAGCAAATTTGGAAAACTCAACAGTGGCCACAGGATTGGAAAAGGTCAGTTTACATTCCTATCCCAAAGAAGGCCAATGCCAAAGAATGCTCAAACTACTGCACCATTGCACTCATTTCACATGCTAGCAAAGTTATGCTCAAAATCCTACAAGCTAGGCTGCAGCACAGAACTACTAGAAATAAAGGCAGCTTTTCGAAGAGGCAGAGGAATGAGAGAACTAATTGCCAACATATGCTGGACCATGGAGAAAGCTAGGGAGTTCCAGAAAAACATCTACTTCTGTTTCATTGACTGTGTTAAAGCCTTTGATTGTGTGGATCACAACAAATTGTGGCAAGTTCTTAAAGAGATGGGAGTACCAGTCCATTTTATTTGTCTCTTGAGAAACCTATATGCAGGGCAAGAAGCAACAGTGAGAACTGGACACGGAATCACTGATTGGTTCAAAATTGAGAAAGGAGTTCAGCAAGGCTGTATAATGTCGCCCTGCCTATTTAACTTATATACAGAGCGCATCATGAGAAAGGCGGGGCTAGATGAATCACAAGTTGGAATTGAGATTGCCGGGAGAAATATCAACAACCTCAGATGTGCAGATGATACCACTCCAATGGCAGAAAGTGAAGAGGAACTAAAGAGCCTCTTGATGCAGATGAAGGAGGAGCATGCAAAAGTTGGCTTGAAACTCAACATGAAGAAACTAAGATCAGGGCATCTGGGCCTCTCACTTTCTGGCAAATAGATGGGAAAGAAATGGAGGTAGCGACAGATCCACAGACGGTGACTGCAGCCAAGAAATTAAAAGACGCTTGCTCCTTGGGAGGAAAGTTATGGCAAATCTAGATAGCATACTAAAAAGCAGAGACATCACCCTGCCAACAAAAGTGCATATAGTCAAGGCTATGGTTTTCCCAGTTGCAATGTATGGCTGTGAAAGCTGGACCATAAGGAAGGCTGAGCACCGAAGGATTGAGGCCTTTGAATTGTGGTGCTGGTGGAGACTCCTCAAGTCCCTTGGACTGCAAGGCGATCAAACTGGTCAGTCCTAGAGGAAATCAACCCTGACTGCTCTTCGGAAGGCCAGATACTGAAGATGAAACTCAAATGAGAGTTTCCTAATGAGAAGGAAGGACTCACTGGAGAAGAGCCTTATACTGGGAACGATTGATGGCAAAAGAAGAAGGGGATGGCAGAGGATGAGGTGGCTAGATGGAGTCACTGAAGCAGTCAGTGTGAGCTTAAGTGGACTCCAGGGGATGGCGGAGGACAGGAAGGCCTGGAGGAATATTGTCCATGGGGTTGCGATGGGTCGGACACGACTTCGCAACTAACAGCAACAACAACAAATAATTCCAACTGTGTGTTAAACTCCTTAATACTGACAGTGATGGGCTTCTAGGCAGTCTGACCTAGTGCTGCATTTGTCTTACAGTTAGAAAGCTCCTCTTATTCTACCCTGTGGTTTCAGGCTGCTGGGGATTCCCCACATGAAGCACATTTACTCCTCACCATCACTGGAATGAATGGTAACTACACTTTTATATGCAGTGGTGCTAATCAAGAGACACTAAACGCAGACCGCGCTTGCACCAGTGACTTGGGGAAGAGGTCCTGTGTGCTGTGAGTCTGCCTCCCAACAAGCGAGCTGCTGACAGCCCCTTTACTCTGCCCTGTGCAGCTCAACAGGACCCCTGATAACTAAGCAAGCTCTGAACACAGCACTGTCCTTAGTTATTTTTAAGCACACTGAACTGTAACCAAGAGATGAAACCTTGGAATTAATTTCAAATATTGGAAAATATTTGCAAATAAGAATTACCAGTGAGAGAGGACCATGGAGAAGAGATAACAAACGGCCACGTGCAGCAGCTTGTCCCTTCCCGTGCGAAGAGGCTGCTTGGTGGAATTCGCCTGCAAACCAACCTAGAGACTTAAGTTTATAATACAAAGTGTGGCCGCTTGAAAAAAACGGCTCTGCATTCCCACTGTGGCAAACATGACCATGGCTGTGATGCTTTTTAATTGTAAAAGTTCCATGGTCATACAGCAGGAATGCCCATGAGTACACAGGGGGGAAGTCTCCCCATTCCCTCTTACAACTACAGTGAGATCAAGTATGTTGTATCTAGGCTGAGGGAGGTGGTTCCCCCCGAGACTCCCCTCTCTGAGGTCCATGGATGGCACAATGTTAAGACAACAGGGGAGGTAACATCATGAGGGTGAGTCTTGCGCATTGTGATCCAAGAACTTTAGGAGTTTGCTACTTTGGATAGCATTCTATGAAATTAAATATTTGGTGAGTTACTTAATGTATTTTAATACATTTGCCTGGCCTATTTTAACATTGAAGAGGCCAGATAGGGAACTTGAAAGCACAAAGGAAAGAATGAAAACACCCTGGGTTTCTAGATGGCAATAAAGAGCTGGCTTTCAGGATTATATTTTGTGACATTAAGGCACAAAAATGAATCTCTAAAAGATTCCTTAATAGGTCCCTACATGCCCTTTACTTATCTAATCGCAGGACCAACATGTTTTCCCAGCCCTTACGCCCAGCCATCACTGGACAGCCAAGCTCCTGGGTCGGCAGGTGAACTGGAAAAGATCAGTGACCAGGCCTTACCCGTTCGAGAAATAACAATGGGCCAGAGCAAAAGAAAATTTCTTCAAAATGTGTATATTTAAGCCATGGATTGATGGGGTCTCCTGTTCCCCACTTCTACGAGAGAGCGATCGCTTGTTTATAAGCAAAGCCAGTCTGGTAGATCTGGACATTTTTGATTATCAGCACAAGGGTCAACTCAACTATCCTGATCAACAGAAGGCTCTTGGTCAAATTGAAACCAAGCATGTTTAGGCTACCCGCACAATGGAGAAAAAAATACAACATTTAATACTGTTAAGAGGGATGATACATGAAGCTTTGGTCTTAGTAGTATGGTTTGCCTTTAATACCTTGCTGTGGTTCCCGGAAGACTGGAGATGAACAGTCTGCTCTGCAGACCTGCCTGTGTGAGTTCGGGAGGGAACAAGGAAAGCTTGCTGGCGATTGCCAGCACTGAGAAGCAAACAGCTTCCTCAGCCTGGACATGCACCGTGATGAATGCAGTGCTGCCAGGCCTATTGATAGTCAAATGCCCTCTGCTTGGAACAAAAGGCGGGGGGGCTAGTTGGACGCCCAGGTAGGAACTGCAATTTGGTACTGTTTAGCATGGGACAGAGCAACCCTGATCCTGCCACAGGAGTAGCTTAAGTAGGCAGTTGGCAGAGAACTCCTCTAGAAAAAGGGAATCCTGACCGTTAAGTCTGGATAGAAGCTGCCTGTTATTCCTGATTTTACTCCTCGCTATTCCAGAAAGAAACAACCCAGAGCTGTCCACATCTTCTCAGTTCTGTGTCAGTGGCAGAGACTATGCTGATGTGCAGAACAGTATGTGGAAAAGGCAGTTGTGGTAGTTTGAGAGTTCCAAGGGATAGATGGAAGGATGCCTTCACTGAGAATTCTGATTTTTTTATTTGCCCTATGTTGCCTGTATAACAGGTCCTTAAAACAGCCTTTCTGAATGTTCAGATCAGTTTGAATTGGACGCACTAGTCTTCTCAGGCCAAGAATAACATTTTTAAGGAAAGCTTAGATTGGTAATAATAAAATTCTAATAATCATGAAAGTGATAAAGTTGTGTACTCTCTCATGCATCTACATGCCTGCATGTAAGAATATGCCTGGTAAGAAAGCAGCCTCCTTAAGAATTACCAAAGCAAATAACCACCCTTGCAATATAAAGCATCAATTCAATATTAAAATTACAATTCTACAAACATTTTGAAAAAATAAAAAAATCAGGCAAAGTAAATTGGTACAATTGTAGTGCTTAAAAATATTGCTTTTCCAGTTTGAAACTGCGGCCATGGATATGGAACCAACAACAATGCAAGAAGGGAATGAGGCAGCCTTCCAGAGCAGTAAGTGAAAGAGATCAGGCAGAAGTGAACCCTTACTAAATTGCAGTTCCCTAAAGAAGATAAAAGCAAGCCCCTTTCTCCTCCCTTCCAGAACAGCCCCCAAGTATCTCAGCCTTTCTTAGCGCTCCCGTGGCTTCCCAGGGGTCTAATTAGCTCCTTTGGCACCACCAGTCTCCCTCCACAGCCTCCTTCAGGCCACTCTGGCCCCATGTGCTGGGCAGAAGGTCCTGCGACCGAGACCAGCGGGCCTGCCGCACCTGCTTGTGCTCAGAAGGGAATGAGAGGGTTCTTCTTTGCATCTTCTTTGCAGCGCCAAGTGCAGAGCTGAAATCCTGGGATGTCCACTGGAAGGACTCCAGCTTGAGCCCGTACAAACATTTTGGGTGTGGCACCACATCATTTGTGCCAGACTCAGAGTTGGCCAGAAAAGGACAAGGTCACATCCAAGAACCTGTGCCAATGCCGTGGCTTGGGTTGTGCGGCCTCCCCATCACTTCACTCAAGATAGCGCTCATGTGGATCCCACAAGAGCACCAGCATCTGAGTTTGCCATTCCAGGTTCCTTGGCAAATGGCGGTTTGTGTGCTACACTGAGGATCGGTCTGGCAATGGGATCTGTCCGGGGGTGGGGAGGGGAGGAAAGAAGGGAGGTGATGTGGCCAATCGCTTCCTGGTCCTGTGGCTCCCGTGTCCCTCAGAGGCTCACTTCACAGCAGAGCGTGACTGCCGTGGGGCTGCCACGCACAGCCATTCTGCCTCTGCGGGTTTCTTTTTGGCTGGGGGCTGAGGCCAATCTCTCTTTCATACACAAATCCCAGCACATTGGAGTGTGGAAGTTTAAACCTTCCCTTCCTACCTGCCGAGACAGAGGGACTACAAGTAGGTGGTGGACGGGACAGCCTCTTTCTTGATGGAGATTGCTGGGGCTGTTGAGAAAGGTGACGAACTGTGGATTTGGTAAAGCAGGTCGGGGCACCCATGAGGCCTGTACCTCAGGTCTTGGGGAGCGCAGGTTGTGCACCCCTGCCTTAGATGAACAGGCATGTGAATGGCTGATCGAAGAAGGCAAAATGAGAGAAAACGGCAATTCAGACATCAAACTATTTCCTGTTACAAAGCAATACAATTCACTAAATTAAATACAAAACAATGTAAGGCCAAGCAAAATTTAATAGTATATTTATAACTTTAAAGTGCTTTGTAGCACTTCTCAAATTCTTTGTAAACCATGTTTTAGGTTTGTATGTGTCAAGATTGACCCAGGAAGAAGGCAGATGGGGCAGGCAGAGTGTGGAGTGCAGTGGAATCCATCTAGAGAAGACCTGAAGCAATGATGGCCAGTCCAGGTGCAGCACACCTTGGCTTACTGAGCTTGAGGCCCTGCCCGCCTTCCTTCGTGGCTCGCCATGACTGAAGACAGGCTGGGTTACTTGGCTGGGACTTGCTGCTGCGGATGAACTGAGAAACCTTCACCGCCCTTCCTCGGAGGGGCAGTCCTGTTAGTTACCTGGAGTTCGCCCCAAGCATTTGTGGCAATATTCCATTTCATGAGATCATCTTCTTAGCATGTTCTGAGCAATCCAAAATCTGAAACTGGAAACATTGCTCAAGTGACCTGTGAAACCTTCCACTGTGGCCTGTGGTAAGAGCACGCAAAGCGCCCTGCTGCGCAAAGCCAGCACCAGGTCCAGGACGCACCCTGTTCCCACAGTGGCTTGCCAGGTGCCTAGGTGGGCGCCACAGCTCCTTCCTACTGGTACTTGAGGCTGTGACTGTGGAGGAAGCATAACCATGCTGGCTAGAAGCCAAGGGCGGCTCTATCCAATAGGAATGTGCAAGCTCACTTTCAAAGCCAGCAGGCTTGGTGGCCGCTCCCACATCTTCTGCAAGTAAATTCCATCGTCTCCAAAGAGAGGGAGAAAGGGGGCAATGCGTCTGAGGGCAGCGGTTGTGCATGGCTCTGCTTAATAAGCCCTGGCTGTTTTCATCCAAACTGGGAACAAAGATTCAACTTCCAATGTTAGGGAAGGAGAGGAGCTAAACCATCATACATTCCTGTAGGAATAATTTCCGAGAGCATTCTTATGCTTTATTTAACATATGGCGACGTCACAATTGAGCCACATTTGGCTGCCTACAAGGTGTTGGTGCGTTCTGTCCACGCTCACGTGCTCACCTGGTGTGTGCTGGAGGGGGCAAGCACGGCAGGTGCCAAGCACTCCAGAGTGCGGGGCGGGGGGGGGGGGGAGGCAGAGTGGGGCAGCCTGCAAAGGGCAGCGACCGATGGGACGCCCTGTGACCACCGCTCCAAACAGGCAGCCCCTGCCCGTGGGCTGCATCGCACCGGCCCAGCAGGCACGGGCGAGGGAGGCTTCTGCGGGGCTTCAGGAGCCCTCACCTGACCACCTGAGTGTGTGTGGGCTGCGGAGCTTGGCATTCCCAAGTGAAAGAACCCACAAGGAGCTGTACCAGTTTGTCCAAAGCCACATGAAAGAGCAGCTGGCTTCGCAACAGAGTAACGAACAGGCCAGCCCTCAAAAGTGTGGTTCTCTAGGAAGACACCCTGGTGGAAACTGCGGTTTATTCCCCAGTTCAGAATCTTTCCCTGAACTAAATCCACAGTTTAACATCATGGCCCCCCGTGACCTGCAGGGGTCTCTGATCTCTAAAACTGGCAGTGGAAGGGATCACAAAATTACACTGTGTGACAATGTAGGACGGGACAGAGGCATCTGGGGCTTCCAGGTGAGGCTTTTATTCTACAAGTGCCCTGCCTCAAACATGGAGGGACTTTTAGAGGGAGGGTCCAGACAGGGCTGCCTGCCATTTGTAATCTTCCTGCAGACAAAAGGAAAGAAAGAACAGCCCTTCTTCACTGATCGCATGGCCCCAAATGTAGCATGAACCAGAGTGAGCACTACATTTCCCTGTCCTGGGACGCTGCAATTCATTCACGTTTCCAATTCCTAGCACTGGCCCTAATCCAGTGACTCAGTCCATTGATACGGCTACTATGACGCCCAATCAGTCCCGATGGAATGGCTGGAATTATCTGAAAAGTACAAAATGCTCCCTGCAATCACACCAGAGAAGCTATTAAACTTCTTATCAAAACATTTCCATTTACCAGCAGAAGAGGAGTGAAGGTAGAATAAATACTTTCCATAAGCAACATATCGAGAGAGAAAAATAACAATTCAAGTATCAAAAATGCTATTCTGAGGAAAGTGTAGGATAAGCAGCCAGAGAAAAAACCACTGTTATTAGTCTCCAGATGGATGAAAAAAAATGTGGTCCTTCTTCCATTATCTAGTCGGTTGGAGAACTGGTTTTTTTCCTAAAGATACATGATCCATTTTTTTCACAGAAATACAGAATTCATTTGCAAGTCTAATACTCAGAATGCCTGAAGAATTTAGCATGTCTTTCACAAGAGAATTGCCCATTATTTTTGGTCCACATGAAAAGGCGCATTGGCTCAGTAGCCCCCCCCATTTCACAATCTCACCCGTTGCACATGGACCTTTATATGATGTCATAGGGTGTGCTTCTCTTAATGACCTCTCCCCAGAAAAGGTCAAAGGGGAAATGGGGTTACCTTTCCTTTATGTTGCCAAAGGAAGCCTGGGGGAAAACAGGTGTGATTGTACATGAAGCTTCTAATTAATTTATTAGAAAGAAACTTGGGAGAACTCAAGATGTAAATTTTCAAGTAGAATGTGTCATAGATGAACATATTCTGCAGTACTCCATTAAAAACCAAAACCGTAGCTACTAAAGCCACAGTTTTGAAAATCCATTTGCTCTTCACAAGTGGTCCAAGTAGAACTTGCAAAACTTCCCAAAGATAAAAGTAACTCCATAGAAAACCTTGTTTTGTTCTTGTACATTCTCCACATCAAACCATCTTCACGTCCCTCTCCTGGTAGAAACTCACAGTGCAGCCTCTCTGTCCTGGCTCTTCTGCTGATCAAGAGGAAGGGTTTATCCTTCCTTCTTTGTAAAAAAACAAAAACGGGGGGGGAGGGGGTCCTTCAGTCTGTCTGACAAACAGCAGAGGGGAAGAACGTCTGGCATCGTCTTCACAGCCTAAAGGAGGAAGGAGTTCTGCCTGTTCACAGAATGGTGGGGGGGGGGAGGGGGCGTTCAGACCAGCAGCAAGTCCCACAAAGCTTTTCCCGGAGCAACCAGCTGCTACACTTCTGTGGAGAACAGGATGCTCTGCCTCTTGCTGTCTGGGGTTGGAATAGCCTCCAGTTGCAGGAAGTACAGCAGAACCTGGACCTGGAAGCCGAGGAGGAGAGCGTGGGTCAGTGCGAGCGGCCGGGGCCAGCTGTGCCGCTCACGAGGCAGGCGCCCGAGGCAGGGGCCTGGGGAAAGTGAGGGGAGAGCCAGCCTGGTCATGCTCTGGGGACTGCGTGCTTTGCAGTTGCCCAGGGCAGAGGGACAGTGGTGACCCCATTCTCCCTGTCCACCTGCCCTGCGTATTGGATTAAGTGGTTGGGGGTTCTCTGTGGGTGCTGGAGGGGCATCAGGAGGGCCCGGAACCTGGCCTCTCCATGGGGCTCCCCTCCCGACTAAATACCTCTCCCCCCCCCCCGCCCCCAGGGTCACTCTCCCGACCCAGGAGAATGCCCAGCAGGGCACCTTCCGTACCAGCCACAAGGGCAGAAGGGATTCCCAGCTCCACTGTCAGGCACTGGGACCCCAGGTTATCCCATGACCCTTGGATGCTCTGGAGGCTGCCGGGGATTCTTCCCTTATCTGAAGTGTTTTTACATCCTTCAAGGGTTTCCTAGAATGGCCTGCACAACGAGGTAAATGGAGTAACCAAACAATAAAGCCCAAATAAAACACTTAGAAAAACTGAAACTAGCAGCATAGAAGGCAATAGCAATATAGCCTGTAATTAAAAAGTCTAAGAATTATTTTTTTAAAGTCTTTGACCAGTATCAGAATGCCAAAGTTTTCTGCACCTGCTCCACCTCAGCTGCCCGCCTCACCTACAGACCGTCCATCCAACTGGGGAATTTTCAGCCTGTTCCAGACAGGGTCACACTCCCTCTACAGGATGGGGTTTGTAGCCGGGAGGGTGCTCCTGGACCCTGAGTTATCCCTTGTCTCACAGATGGACTTGATGGCCAGGGGCCCCTTTGATCAGTCATGGCTGGCCTTTCAGCCCCATTCGTTGTTGGATGAGTGAAACCTTGCCACAGGGATCCCAGGACTGAAAGTCCTAAATGACTGGGGGCGGGATATCTGAGGGAAGAGCTGTCTCCATATATCCCTACCAATGAAGACCACTAAGACCTGCATTGGAGGTCCTAATGAAGTGATGGGGGAAATGGCTTGGAGAAGGGACTCCTCCGTGATTGCACTCCACTTATGGAATGCTCTCCGCTTGCCTTTCAGCACCAAGTAAATACTGTTTATCTAACATGTGCTTTTAATAGCCTATTTGGTTTTTACCCTGTTAACGTATTGCTGCTTGCTTGCTATGTTCTTCTGCCCTGCATATCAGATTTATATTTTTAATGGATGTTCTTCTTGTATTCTTGATTTTATTGCTCAATTTTATTGTTTTTACTGGTGTTTGCCAACGTTTTTATTGTAAGACATCCAGAGATCCCTTTGGGCTATGGGGCAGCATATAAATATAAGAGGTGGGGGGCAAACCTCCAAAGCAGAGCACTCCATCATTGGAGTGTCACCACTAAAAGGACCTTTTTCTGGCTGCCACCCACCATGTCTGGTGTGCAAGGAGGCACACAGAGGCAGGTCTGCTGCAGGTGCTACACTCCCAAGCCAGGAAGGGCTTCAAAGAGACACGCAAGCACTTTGGACGGGGTCCAGGAATGGCTGGGGCAGCCCTGTGGTTGTTCTAGGTGGGGGAATGTATTTCCAGCCATTTTGCGACCCTGTTTGGGACTAACAGCTTCTCTAAGGCAGCCCCGTCCATAACCTGTGACAGGGGGGTACACTCAGGCATATTGGAGCAAAGATACTGGAAAACCATGTGGTTCTGCCAGGAAGGCAGACAGGCAAGCACTCAGGACCGAGCCAGTCAAAGCTCCTTGTAACGCACTCGATGTCCCAGTGATTATTTGAGCTTCCAAGGGAAAAGCTGGGCCTATGCCAATGCAGACCTGTGCAGCTCCTCCACAAGCCTTGATGGAGGCAAGGCCGCTACCAAGGGGACTGGCGAAGCAGAGTTAGGAACGACCCGTGTGCTGGGAACACCTCACTCCGGACCTCCGCATGATGTCCCTCAACAGGCCGATGTACGTGCCAAACTGCATGGGACCCACAGCATGAATGCCGTGGGACGGAGCAGCAGCGAACGCTTCTGGCATTCTTTATTCAGGTGCAAATGAAATAACGGCCGCACACTGTGACTTGCTTCCCTGCGACTGCCATTCGAGTGCCCATAAGGGGACCTCCACCTGCACTGAGCCTGTTGCTGGGAAGCTTCTATAGCTAAATGTCGAGGTGGGTGGGAGCCCCGCCCTGTGCCAGGTTATCTGGGAGGGGGTCCTGTTCAGTCCCCGTGAGACCCCCAGCAGTCGCAGGACTGAGGGAGCAGAGTAGTGCCACCCCAGTCCAGCCCCTGTAGGCCTGCCCTTGGCAAGCAGGGGTGGCAATCAGCAGAGGGACGACCCAAGGTGGGGCTGGAGGGCAGGTTGTATGAATGCACAGATGACCGTTTGAAGAACAACAGCTGTAGGGTTAACAACCTGCCTTTCTTCTTCGTGGTCTCCATGCATCACACTCAGGGCTGAGTGTGAAGCACTCAGCAAGCTGACCTCAAGAAGGACAGAGGGTGGTGCCATCACCTGAGGACCAAGGAAAGGACTGTCCTGTCGCAGCAGCCACCTGCGCTTGCCCAGACATCCAGCCTGTGGGGCATGGACCATGTAGCAACTCAGCAGGCCTCTTGCAGGGGGGTCCCTGCTAGGAGGGCTAGAGATGTGGCCATCACTCAGGTGGGGAGAGCTCTTGGCAGAGCCGCAAGTTGAATTCCAGCTGTCCTGTGGGACAGGGAGGTGGTGCTTGTGAGCAGTCTCTGAGCGGAGACCAGCTCTCCTGTATTCCATCCACCACAGCAGATGAAGCGCCGTGAAGAGTGGTGGAGAGACGGTGCTCCGGAGCAGCAGCAGGTGAGGACCCTCTGGATGTCCAGTGAGTGTCAGGTAGACTCTGTCAAATTGGTGGGATCAGCAAAGAATGCTGGGAGGAAGATGTCCTGGCTGAGGTGGAACGAGATGACCTTTGGAA
This sequence comes from Varanus komodoensis, assembly GCF_004798865.1. Lineage (NCBI taxonomy): Eukaryota > Metazoa > Chordata > Lepidosauria > Squamata > Varanidae > Varanus > Varanus komodoensis. The sequence continues at coordinate 539,923 of NW_025336010.1, forward strand.
GGAAGGCTGGGTCTGGCTGGAGCACCGCCTTGCTCCTGCAGCAAGTAAGGCGGAGAGGGGCCCCTTGGAGGACGCACATCTTGCTGGTGTGATGGCCACAGGGAGGGCTACCTTCCAGGGGAGAGGTCAAAGGTCAACTGTGGCTAGTGGCTTGAAGGGCTTCTGTGTCGGAGCATGTAGCACAACCGAGATGTTCCGAAGTGGTATGTAGAGGGTGGGGGGGGGCAAGTTTTGAAGGCCCCTCAGGAACTGGTGGGACAGCCAGTGTGAGAAGACTGGAAAGTCCTGCAGTAGCAGGTGGAAGGATGAGATTGCTGCCAGGCGAACCTGAATGGAGGAAGCAAAGGATGTGCTCCATGGTGGATTCTAGTGGGTCAAAGTCCTCCTGACATGTGAAGGCAGCAAAGACTTTCCAGCTGGTCGGGCAGGATTTCCTCTGGATGGCTTGAGAGCTACACTGAGGAGGGTGCCCACATCCTGAGCGAGAGTGTCTCTTATGGCTGCTGCAGCATGATGTGCCACATGGGAAGACACACGGTCTCTGTATATGGGTGAAGAATTTGGCTCTGGTCCTGTAAGAGTGTCCAGGGCATGTGGGAGGAGCTGCATGTGCCACAACATAGTCTGAGGAGATGGGTGCTCCATGGGTGCCTTGGCCACCATGGGGCAACGAGGATGCAGTCTGTCCTGCCTCTTCTCATCTGTGGGAACACTCTTGTGACCTGGGGTGGGAGCCCCACCACTGGAGGAGGCAGATAGCTCCTATCCCCTAGGAAGCTGGGCTTGTCCAGCAGAAGCTGGAGCATGCTGTATTCAGGGAGCCCAGGTTCAATCCGGATGCCCGGAAGCGCTTCCTGACCGTCGGGACCCCCGAGGGGGTGGAACGGGCGTCCAGGGGGGTGGCTGAGGCCCCATTGGGGAGGGTGATCAAGGACAGGCTGGTCATGCACGTGGCGGGCATGTCGTGAGCGGAGTCGGCTGGAGCCGGGGGTCAGACCAGATGGCCCGGGAGGCCCCTTCTGACTCGCTCTGTTTCTGTGCTTCTAAACAGGTTGACTGACGGGTGCCCCACATGTCAAGGAGGGTGTGGAGTGTCTTTGTGCTCAGCTACTGCTCCTGCTCCTTGCGGCTTGTGCAGCTGAGCGTGTCTGCTGGTGTGTGCCTGCCACATGGGTGGCCGTGCAGGTTACGTCACTGCTGAGGCACCAATCTCACAGAGAGCTTTGGTCTTGGGACGGGCCATGTGCTGCCCTGCTTGTTGACGTAGACCTGGCTGTCCGGATGTGTTGTCTGTGCAAGGATGACTGGAAGTCCACCAGGGCTTTGGGAATGGCCAGCATCTCCAGCCTGTGGGCCTCTTGGTGATTCCAGATCCCTTGGTCATTGCAGTGGGCTCCCCACCCAGACAGAGACGCATTTGTGGTGATGGTAACTGATGGTTCTCCTGAGGAGAAGCTGCTTTCTGTTGCCAGGTTTTGAAGGATGGTCCAGCAGCACAGGCTGCTCTCGATGGACATGGGGATGTCTAGATGTGTGCTGCATGGGTTGTCTGGCACCTGGAAGGTGTGGATGAACCACAGTTGCAGGAGTCTCGCCTGAAGTTGACCACCGGAACTGTCGTGGCCGTGAGGAGGTTTTTGTTTCTGGCGGGCTGTGGTGGGTGCTCATGTGCCGAGACCAGTGGTCATCCTATTTAGTGTGCCCGCCCTGGATGCTGGGAAGAGAGCCATTGTGGAGGGTGAGTCAAGGCCAGCCCCGTGAAGAGGACGGACTAGGAGAGCGACAAACAGATTTCTCCTGCTTCATTCAGTGAGGAGTAGGTGGTATGAATGCAGTGCAGCAGTTCTTCCTTGGGCAGCACAGCCGGTAGCCAGTCGCCAAGGGATGGGGAGCCCTGAACTCCCTGAAGGCAAAGGTGTGAGCAGGCTGCTGCCGTGTCTCTGGGAAAGACCCTGAGGCTGGGCAGCCCAGTGGGAGAAGCGAGGACTGGGATGTCTCATCCCCAGTTTGGAAGTGTAAGAAGCGCCTGTAGTTGTGGTCTGTGCTGATGTGGAAGTGGGCACTTTCTAGGCAAACGCGTCCTTTACGTGTTGGAGGCGGAGGATGTTTTATAGGGTGACCACCCAGAATGTCCACAGTTTGATGAACCGATTGATGCCTCTGGGGTCTGGGTCTGACCTGAGTCCCCCCTCCCACTTTGGTGCTGTTAGTATTGAGAGAAGCCCCTGGCAAGGTTGGCGTGCTGGATTCTCTCTGCGACCCCGCCAGGTGGCGGGGGGGGGGCATACTTCTTGTGGCACCAAGAGGTGGGAAGGTGTCAAACCAAGCCTGGAAGCCTCTTTTCACAACAGAGAAGACCCACAAGTCTTGTCCCACAAGAACAGCTGGTATCGGGCCATGATGACCTCACGGTTACTTGGAGACCTGGAGCCTGTTTCTGAGGGTGGGTGATTTGATCTCAGTGTGGTCGAGCCGGTCTTGGACAGTGGCGGCGTTGGTCCCTGGGAGGCTGCTGCTTCCCTTGACAGCGATGCCTAGTATGGTGGTCTGCCTGAGGCCCTGGTAGGAGAGTGTCCACGCTCCTCCTCGGACGCCGACGCGGCACGAGCTGCTCCTTCCCTGGGTGCTGGGCACCTCGGCTGGTCGCCCTTGCCGGCTCCTGCAGCACCTCCCATTCTCTCTCTGGTGGTGCCGTTTCGCCACTTCTCTGGCCACAGGATCCCTGGACGAGTGGCTGGTTGTGCCGAATCTGGGCCAGCTGGAGCCCTGCTCCAGTCGCCGGGGGGGGGGGGGCGAGCGCTCGCACCCCATGCGCTCTGTGCACTCGGCCACTTGAGGGGCCTTCTTCCAGGGTCTGGCCATCATCCTTTGGCTCCAGGCTCGCTCAGTCCTCCCTGACAGTGCATGGAGGCCCCCCCACTGTCTCTCACCCAGGCAGAGGGGTGCCCTGGGGGGGGGGGCTGCTGTCATGGAGGGCACCGCTCTGACACACTGCCCAGGCCGCCGTCGCAGTGGATGGGGAAGGGGGGAATGACAAGAGGCAGCTCAAGCCAGTAAAGGACATGGGGGTGGAGGCAGAGAGAGGCCAATTCTTCTTTTGGAGGAAGAGTGAAGAGTGGGGTCACGAGGGAGAAAGCACAAGAAAAATGAGATGAGAAAGGATGCCAGATACACCACGATGGCGGTCAAGAAGGAATTGGGGGGAAGGGGGGAAGCCCCTTCCAGATGACCCAGAATGGGAAGGGGCAGGGCTCCCACCCAAACGGAATGCTCAGCTGGAGCCGCTTCCTGGCAGCAGGCCGAGCCCGTGGGCGATGCACAGGGACACGGGGAGAACCGCGAGGGCCCCCTCCACCCTCCTTCCACCAGGGCATCTCCTGGAGCAGCCGAGCCTGAGGCGCAGACAGGGTGCCTCCCTGGGTCTGCACAGGCACCACCAACCATGGGGCAGTGGCTGCAGTGCTGCTCCGTCCCACTGGGGGCCAGTGAAGCAGCTGCCCTCAGGAAGCCCCTCCCTTGCACGGCCCGCTGCATTGCTGGGCTTCCTCCCCTCCCCTCCCCTCCCCTCCAATCCCCCTGCCCCACATCACTCCCACCACCCTGACCAAGAGGCAGCCTGACCCTGTCAGCTGGCCTCAGGCCCTGCTTTGCCTCCAAGCAAAGACCATCCCCTGCCCTGTTACCTGGGACATGACTTCCAGTGACCAGCTGTCAGTCATCGCTATGGGCTGGGCAGGATTCGCGGGGATTTTGCTGTCCTTTTCTGATGGTCTGAGCAGCGTTGGTCCAAATACAGTGGCCAGATTGTGCAGCGACATCTTGTTAATGGTCTCCTTCTCAGCAACCCTGAGGTGATTTGTGGAGAGGACGAGAGAGGGAAAGGCAGTCTTGTTCCACAGCTCTCCGCTCAGCTCTCGTCCACGCTGCCGCTTTCACGGCTGGGCCCCTGCCACAGCACGGCCCCGTCTCCCCCCGACACCGCCCCCCCCGGGGCAGAGCGCACTGCCGCGAGGCCCTCCGCATCGCGACCATCCTGCTAGTGGCAGGGGCTTTTGCGGCGGCAGTGTGCCGGCACAGCCTGGCGCCAGCATTACGGGTTGTCTCAGCTTCCAGGCCTCATGGAACCGCACGGTCACCCGACCAAACGCTTTCCACACCACAAGGACAGCCGTGAAGCGTTCCCAGCAGACGGCTGCCCAGCCCACAGCAGAGCTGAGCCGCCAGGTCCCCCGGCACCGAGGAGCTCCTGCCAGGGCATGGCTGAAACGGCCGCCTGCAGTCTCCACGCTCCGGTCCTGCCCTCTGGCCCCGTGGGCAATGCTTCTGCTCCCGCTTCTGGGCGACCTCCCACCCGCCGGCCTGCCGCGGCTCCAGGCCCAGCTGCTTTAGCCATTCCTCACGGGGCTTGGTCTCCAGCCACTCCCCTCCCGGCTGCCCTGCCCCGGCTGAACAGGCTTCAGGCTGCCACCTCCTTCACAAAACGCATTGCCCAGGACTGGGCACGCTGCCCGAGAGGTAGCCCAAACGACACAGAACACAGCAAGGCTACAGCTACCCTATTCAGGCATTCTCTCCTCTGGGGAGTTCAAACATGCAAGGAGCAGGAGCAGGGACTTCAGAAAAACCAGTGGTGGCAAGACAGGGAATCCCAGGCCAAGAAGTGCTTCGGGCATGGACTGCGCTTCCACGGGAGGGGGGTGTTCAAGGATGGACTAGACATGCACATGGTGGGCATAGCATGAACAGAGCCGGCTGGAGTGGGGGGTCAGACTAGATGGCCCGGGAGACCCCTCCTGACTCACTGTTTCTATGTAACACTGCAGGTGAGCAGGATCTCGACATTGTGGCAGCCCACAAGCTGAACAGGAGTCAACAATAAGAAGTGGCTGCAGAGAAGGCAAGCACCACTTTAGGCTGCACGAGACGTTGCGCTTCCAAATCACCTGAAGTACCAGTTCCCCTCGACTCGGCACTGGTCAGGCCTCGCCTGGAGTCCTGCGTCCAGCTCTGGGCGCCTCAGTTTAGGAAAGAAAGATGCAGACAAGCTGCAAAGGGTTCAGAGGAGGGAAGCTAGGAAGGTCAGGGAAATGGAAAGAAAGCCCTGTGAGGAAAGAGTGAAAGAACTGCACAAGTTTTGCTTTGAGAAGACTGAGGGGAGGTGTGGCAGCGCAAGCCCTTGGAAGGCTGTCACAGGGAAGGCCAGGATCTCTCCGCAATCATCCCAGTGCACAGGATGTGGAACAGCAGGCTCAAGCTCCAGGGAGCCAGACTCTGGCTAGACACCAGAAGAGAATTTTCTGCCTACTGGAGCAGTGCGACAACGGAGCCCATGACCCAGGGAGGTGGTGGGCTCTCCCACACGGCAGGCGTTCGAGGCGCAGCTGGGCAGCCCCTTCACCTGGCTGTTTCCACTGCCTTGACCTGGAGTCCTGCACGGAGCCGCAGGGTGTACCTGATGGCCTTACGGCCCCTGCCAGCTCTACCGTGTCTCTGTAACGCTGCACTGCCCTCCATGAGTGGATGGTGACGGGTGTGGTAAGCACAGGGCAGGGCTGGCGCACTCCCCTTTCTTTAGCCAGCTGGCTAACTGGCTTTTTTCTTGGATCTTGGATCCAAAATACCTGAAAATGGCTTTTTTCTTCCCATGCTTTGGACACAATGTTTCTGCTAATGAAGCCTGCTAAGACTACCTTGGATATTTTTTGGCAGCCACATGGCACTGCTGGCTTATTTCAGCTCGTGCACCACAGAGATACCTCCATAGTTCGGATGTGCATAGCCAAATACTTGCAGAACTTCCTATTTATCTCTGTTGAATTTCATCTCGGTGGCTTCAGTCCAGTGTTCCAGCCTGCTCAGGTTACTGTGAATCTTGATTTGCTAACTGAACCTCTCGGCTTCACGCTGTCTCCAGACGTGTTAAGCACCTCTCTACACCCTCCAATATTCCTTGAAGCAAGATGGAACCGGGCCCTGCGGCACTCCTTCCAGGCTAAACTAGAGCCGCTAACGGACACTCCTTCAGTAGAGTTCTCCAACCAGCTCTGGATCCACCAGGCAGCTGCCCTGTCCTGCCCACAGTGATCAGCCTTGCCAACAAGGATCTCATAAGCGACTTTGTCAAATGTTGTGGTGAAGCCATACTATACTTGTCCATAGCATTTCCATGACTGATGCAAAGAGTACAAGATGTTCTGCTTCCTGGTAATCAATCCATTTTTTCCAAGAGGCTCACAGTTTCAGTCTTGAAATACACGCCTTTATTCTTCAAATAGTGGGGAATATGAATTTTTTAAAATTGGGCAAAGAGGGATGATAGGATGGTTTTCCAATACTCCCGTGACTCTTATATCTATATAGATAGAAGGCAGAAAGCATCACAATCCATGATATATTTATGATATAGAAACATTATGTATATGAACTGGGACGCTCCAATTCCTCTGTGTATTAGCTGCTGTTGCAGGCAGGTGGTGTCAGAATACCAGTCCTCGCTGGGTTAAGGCTGAAAAGCAGGGATACTTTGCGCAGCCTACGGGCTTCTGTGCGCGAAGGGCTGCACGCATCATTTTATTGAGATTCTTCTGTTTTTGTTGCAGAGGAACATTTGTGCTTTCCACAGTCCCGTTCCCCCCCCACCCCGGGCTTGTGTTTTCCTACCTTTCTATATATTCTATTAAGTAACCACAAGGGGCGCTTTGGTGCACCCGTGCCACGGCGGATCTGCTCCTTTCATTCCCAGCACTGTCCTGAAAAGCCCCTGCGAGCCTCGGTGCACACGGCATCCATCCGCAGCGCATGAAGGATCCATCATGCTGGGCAGGCCTCTGTTTGCAGGTGTGTGCCCAGCACCTCCCCTTCATTGCTGGAGAGCTGCAACTGCAGCAGAGCACTCTGGATCAGTGCAAGGGGAACTCCGTGTCTCCACAAGATGGCAAACGCCACCCTTGCACCCTCGGGGGCTTCCACAGCGGAAATGCCCCCTCCCAAGTGCGCAGAGCAGCCACAGAGGTCCCGTTCATCTCCATCCTTGTGCCGCAGAAGGCTCGGCCTGGTGTCTGATCCACGCGCGATGAGCTCCACGTGCCAGCAGAGAGTTCTGTCTGCATGTGACCCTAGCAGCGTGCTGGACATCTGCCCCAGGGGGAGCTGCACAGATAAAAATCCTGCACCCTATGGCATCCGCGATGCTGGAACGGTGGTGAGGAATAGCTTGAGAAAAAGAAGGGACACGTCCATCCATGTACTCCAATGTGTTTTACATGATTAAGTAAGGCACCGTGGCTTGAATTTGGGCCTGGGACTGTGGAGATCCAGGCTCTTGCCCCCAATCAGCCATGAAGCTGCCTGGGTGACTTTGGGCCTGTCACAGTCTCTCAGCCTAACTTACCTCACAGGGTTTCTGTAAGGATAACATGAAGAAGTAGGAATTATGGAGGCTGCCTTGAGTTCCTTCCAAGAAATAGGCAGGATATAAATATGATAGAGAAAATACATGCATTACTGTCCCTGCATGGATCTCCATTTTTAATTCCTCCTACCCGAAAGGCTGAAAAAGGAGGGATGCTGAGGAAACCCCCCCGCCCACCCCCACCAGTGTTACCTTTTCAAATGGTCCAGGAGGAAAAGGAATGTAACTAGGTTGGGTTCTGGCAGAGACAGCAGTAAATTCAGCATGCAGCTTTCTTTTGCAACTGGGTCCGAAAGCGCTGGAGGAGACAAGGAGAAACATTATCAGCCCGGGAATGAGATTCCAACTGTGCCGTTGCCGAGCACACATCCCCTGCACTCAAGTTACAAGAGAATCCAGAGGCTATGCCCCATTCAGACATCCTTGCCACTTCCTAAGCACCCCAGCTCAGCGGCCAAGCTTCTCTCCTGGATCCTCCCCCATGCAGGGCTCTGCAGTCAAGGGGTGTGTGCCTGGGAGGTGACCCGACCTCTGCTGCAGGAGAAGCCCTCCAAGGAAAGGACTGCAGGAGGGTGTGGTGGGCTTGGCCCTCCTCTTCTCGCCCCAGGGCTGCAAACATCAGGCCCTCTCTCCCTGCGAAACTGAATGTGGGACACAATGCCCCAGCAGGCTGGAAGACAAGGCTCTGTGCATGCCAAGAAGGGCTGCTGAGTACAGACTAGGGCCTTCTCCCCAGACCCCTTTCCTTTCAGTGGCCCTGGAGCACCACCCTCAGGCAGTTCCCACTGCTCTAGGGCCAGGTTACGAGAGCGGCACAAGCCCTCGCACTGGGCCACTCGCGATGCCTCCTCACAGGGGCAGGGACTGGGTGAGGCAACAGCACTCCCTCCTCTCCAACCCCCAATGCCCCTTCCAAGCCATTTCTGCTCCCCTGGTCAGCCTGGGAGCCTGGGGCAGCAACCCTGAGGGTGCTTCAAAGGCCTGTGCCTCGCCTCTCAAAGCTCCCCCGGCTGCTGTTTCAAGTCCTTCAGAACCCCAGCCCTGCTGACCCTGGGAAACTTGCCAAAGTGGCCACAGGCTTCACGCCCAACAGGAGGCAGAATGCAAGCCCCTGCCCGTCCCACAGAGGGCACAGAAAGCTGGCACAGCTCCAAAGGCCTGGCTGCAGCACGGGCTCCTTCCCTCCTAGGGATTCTGCAGAACAGGCCTGTGCGCCCCCACAGCATCAAGGGCACAGCCCACTTGGAATGCTGCCCGTGGTTCTGACTGTGGCATCAGGGAGAGTCATGCAATAGGAGAGCAGGACAGGGCAGAGGCCTCTGCTCCAACCAAAGAATCCCACTCGGACAGCTGTCCAGTTGCATCTGGAATGCCCCCAGCGTGGGAGAGCCCACAATGCCCAAGTCATGGCCTCCACTGCCGTTCTGCTCCAACAGTCATGACATGTTTTCTGTTATGTAGCTGGAATTTGGCTTCCCACAGCTTGAGCCCGTTATTCTGCACCCTGCATTCTGGGATTTATTCATTCCTCTTTGTGACAGACTTTCAAGTACTTATGCAGCTCTCCCATATCTCCCCCCAGTCTTTTCTTCTTGAGGCTAAACATGTCCAGGTCCTTCAAGCTCTCCTCATGGGGCATTGTTTCCAGACCCCGGATCAGCCTTGGTGTCCTCCTCTGAACCCCTTCCAGTTTGTCTGCATCTTTCTTCAACTGTGGTGCTCAGAAATGGACACAGGACTCCAGATTGCTAGTTGCGAGGTTGCGTACAACCCATCGCAACCCCATGCACAGCATTCCTCCAGGCCTTCCTGTCCTCCACCATCCCCCGGAGTCCACTTAAGCTCATACCAACTGCTTCAATGATTCCATCCAGCCACCTCATCCTCTGCTGTCCCCTTCTTCTTTTGAAATCTATTGTTCCCAGCATTAGGCTCTTCTCCAGGGAGTCCTTCCTTCTCATTAGGTGGCCAAAGTAGTTGAGTTTCATCTTCAGGACCTGACCTTCTAAAGAGCAGTCAGGGTTGATCTCCTCTAGGACTGACCAGTTTGATCACCTTGCGGTCCAAGGGACTCGAGGGAGTCTCCTCCAGCACCACAATTCAAAGGCCTCAATCCTTCGGTGCTGAGCCTTCCTTATGGTCCAGCTTTCACAGCCATACATTGCAACTGGGAAAACCATAGCCTTGAATATACACACTTTTGTCAGCTGGGTGATGCCTCTGCTTTTTAGTATGCTGTCTAGATTTGCCATAGCTTTCCTCCCAAGGAGCAAGCATCTTTTAATTTCTTGGCTGCAATTACCATCTGCGCTGATCTTGGAGCCCAAGAAAATAAAATCTGTCACTACCTCCATTTCTTCCCCATCTATTTGCCAGGAAGTGAGAGGACCGGTTGCCATGATCTTAGTTTTCTTCACGCTGAGTTTCAAGCCAACTTTTGCGCTCTCCTCCTTCATCTGCATCAAAAGGCTCTTTAGCTCCTCTTCACTTTCTGCCATTAAAGTGGTATCATCTGCATATCTGAGGTTGTTATTTCTCCCAGCAATCTTAGTTCCAACTGGTGATTCATCTAGCCCTGCCTTTCTCATGATGTGCTCTGCATTTAATTTAAATAGGCAGGGCGACAGTATACAGCCTTGCCAAACTCCTTTCCCATTTTTGAACCAATCAGTGGTTCCATGTCCAGTTCCCACTGTTGCTTCTTGACCCACATATAGGTTTCTCAAGAGACAAATAAGATGGTCTGGTACTCTCATCTCTTTAAGAACTTGCCACAATTTGTTGTGATCCACGCAATCAAAGGCTTCAGCATAGTCAGTGAAGCAGAAGTAGATGTTTTTCTGGAACTCCCTAGCTTTCTCCATGATCCAGAGTATGTTGGCAATTTGATCTCTTGTTCCTCTGCCTCTTCAAAATCCTGCCTGTACTTCTGGTAGTTCTCGGTCCACATACTGCTGGAGCCTAGCTTGTAGGATTTTGAGCATTACTTTGCTGGCATGTGAAATGAATGCAATGGTGTGGTAATTTGAGCATTCTTTGGCTTTGGCCTTCTTTGGAATTGGAATGTAAACTGACCTTCTCCAATCCTGTGGTCACTGTTGAGTTTTCCAAATTTGCTGGCATATCATGTATAGCACTTTAACTGCATCGTTTTTTAGGATGTTGAATAGCTCGGCTGGAATACTATCACCTTCACTAGTTTTGTTGTTGCTCAGACTTCCTAAGGCCCATTTGACTTCACATTCCAAGATGTTCTGGCTCGAGGTCAGTGACCGCCCCATCATGGTTATCAGGGACATTAAGCAATTTCTTGTATAGTTCTTCTGTGTAATCTTGCCACCTCTTCTTAATCTCTTCTGCCTGTTAGGTCCCTGCCATTTTGGTCCTTTATCATGCCCATCTTCGCATGAAACGTTCCCTTCATATCTCCAACTTTCTTGAAGAGCTCTCTGGTCCTCCCCATTCTATCGTTTTCTTCTATTTCTTTGCACTGTTCATTTAAGAAGGCATTCTTATCTCTTCTAGCTGTTCTCTGGAATTCTGCATTCAATTGGGTGTATCTTTCTCTTTCTCCCTTCCCTTCTTTCCTCAGCTATTTGTAAAGCTTCCTCAGACAGTCATTTTGCTTTCTTGCATTTTTTTTTCTTTGGGATGGTTTTAGTTGCTACCTCTTGGATGATGTTGCAAACCTCCGTCCATAGTTCTTCAGGCACTCTGTTTATCAGATCTAATTCCTCGAATCTATTCGTCACCTCTACTGTATATTCATCAGGGATATGATTTAGGTCATACCTGAGTGGCCTAGTGCTTTCCCCTCCTTTCTTCAATTTAAGCATAAATTTTGCAAAAGAAGCTCATGATCTGAGCCACAGTCAGCTCCTGGTCTTGTTTTAACTGAATGTATAGAGCTTCTCCATCTTTGGCTGCAGAGCACATAGTCAATCTGATTTCTGTGTTGACCATCTGGTAATGTCCATGTGTAGAGTCATCTCTTGGGTTGTTGGAGAAGAGTGTTTGCTATGACCATCGTATTCTCTACCAGCCTGTGCCCAGGGAGGTTACCCAATCAAAAAATAAAATCCTGATTAGTCTGCTAGGGTTTGCTCTTTAGGAATCCCTGTTGGCTTCTAATCATCACTGCATTGACTTCAAGGTGTTTGCAGACTGATTGCTTTCTCATCTGCTCCAGAATTTTCACAGGGTTGATGTCAGACTGACTGGTCTGTAGTTCCCGAGTTCATCTTGTTTCCTTTCTTGAAGATGGGGATAACCTTTGCCCTCTTCCAGTCATCTGGCACTTCCCCTCTCCTCCATGATTTCCAAAAGATAGTAAGAGAGTGCTTCTTAGACTTCTTCCATCAGCTCCATTATAACTCGAAGATGAAGTATATTGTGCCTGTGGGATCTGAATTCATTCAACCAATTAGATGATCGTTGACCATTTGCCCACTAACCTTGAGCTGCCATCCTGCCCCTTCAGCTTTGTCAGGAAGGTCACAGATCTTCTTTTGGGAGACAACAGAGCCAAAGAAGGATGAGCATTTCTGTCTCTCTGCCATTTGTTATCTTTTTTTTTTTTTGCCATCCATCCTGAGGAGCCAAACCCCCGTTTCTTTCCTCTGTCTTTTCCTATTAATGTATCTGAAGAAGGCTTTTCTGTTGCTTTTAGCATCCCCCTCCAGAATTTGTCTCCCAACAGATACTGGGGAAATTTAAGTCCCCCTTAACATACTGCTGGCCTTCCATTTTATTTCTCACAACCACCGAAACAAGCATTGCTTAAGCAAAGGAGAGGCACGGATGCCAGCACACACCGATGCCTCCAGCAAAGTTGGGGTAAAGCTCATCTGTGAAGAGGGGCTCTGGCAGCTCTCGGAAGTACAGTTTCAGTGTCCCTGCAATGGCATTGACGTCCATCTCGTTCATCATGACGGAGACATCTTTGTTGTCTGAAAAAGAGAGAGTGCATGGAGAGGTGAGGGCAACAGAATTACAGGTCCCTGCAAGGTCGATTCTGAACTGTTTGACTGCTATCTCATAGCAGCCCTCAGTATCTGGAGACTGACCGCGTGAGGGCTTTCAGGCCTTATTATGCTCCGGGTTGCCATGAATCAGGGTTGCCTCTGACTCAGAATCAGAAGAGGCAGCTTGCTGACCTGTAACTGCTGCTCGCTGAGTGGTCATTGGTGCATTCAGACACGTGTGCTTTGCACATGCGCAGGGCCTGTTGTCAGGAAGCTTCTATAGCTGAGTGTTCTGTTTCCAGGAAGTGTGGGGAGAGGCTCCCACCCATCCCCTCAGCTGCTAAGGAGACCACCATGGGTCTTTGGCTCAAGGGAAGGAGAAAAGATCCCAACCTGGCCTGCCCAACATGTTCATGTCCAGCCTATCCTTGAACACCCTCACCGATGGGGCCTCAACCACCTCCTGTGGGAGCCCTTTCCATACTCCATGGATCCTAACTGTCAGGAAGGACTTCCTGGCATCCAGGGATGGTGGGTCAGTTCGGAGGGAGCAGACCTCAGTGGCATGTCCAGTTACTGTGACCGCCCCCGGAAAGTCCCCTTCCAGGAGAGGAGACAAAGGTCGGCTGTGGCCAGCAGCTGGAAGGGCTTTTTGGTGCAGGGCTGCAGCACGACGGCCTGGATCTATGCTGGGGTGCAAGGCCAGATGCGGAGGAGGCGGCAGAGTCCCCCCAGCAATCTGCACGATGGGAGCACGCAAGAAGTGATGCTCCTCCGGTACTCTGAGGAAAGGGGAAGTGGTCAAAGGGAGGGGAGCTTTTGGCCATTCGGGGAGAGGCCTGCAAGAGGGGCAGCATGTCTCCCGCACTGGCCCACATGGCTGAAGCCTCCCCAGCATGCAGCGGCTGTGAAGGGTTCCACGTTGCCAGGCAGGCCCTTCTTGGGGACAGCTGAAGTCACGGGTGGGCGTGACTCCCGCCGGCAGCGGCCCTGCCCCTGCTCTAGGGTGCGAGTCTCCAGGCTGGCTGGTGCAGGGTCCCCATGCTGGGGCGAAAAGCTTGGACCGGCCCTGTGAGATCGGGTCCTGGGAATGGGGCAGGTGGATGAGGCTCCCCCGCAGAGGTGGGCGAGCCAGTTGCTGAATGTGGAGCCCAGCCTGTCCTGGAGAGCACACTGGCGACCAGGGAAACAGTGGCGAAATGCACAACGGGGCTCTGCTGCCGGAGAAGGGCAGCGTCTCTCCGGGAGCCCTGCCCTGCCCTGCCCTGCCCTGCCCTGCCCTGGAGCAGCGCTCCAGGAGGTCAGTGGCCTTGCCAGCCTCTCCAAGCCCCATGATCCTGGGGTGCAGCATGCCTGGGTGTGCCTGCGCTGGCAGGGGCTGCCAGTGTGGGGGGAGGATGACGGTGCCTGCCGCGAGGCTGTGGGGAAGGCCCAGCCCCGGAGGCTGCTCCGGCGGAGGGCAAGGTGTCCAAGTGGGTGCTGCAGGCCCCCCTCTGTGTGACAGCTGTGGGCAAGCCACAGTATGGGGCCTCATTCGAAGCCTGGGAAGTGGACTGCCCCCCCGCCCCCCCGTGGCTGCTGGTGGGAGCACTTGGCTCCCTTTGGGTGTGTCTCTGTCTGCCTGAAGTGGGTGAGAGGGTCACGCCTCTCATGTTGCAGGGCTGACAGGCACCTGTGGGGGCATTCCATGTACGCCCATCTCTGCTGTTGGAGGAAAGAGGTCCCAGACCCTGGACCCCGAGATGCTGGCCGCTGGCAACCCGCATGTCTGGCAGCCAGCCAAGCTCTCTGGATGGCAGCCACCCTGTCATCCTTTTGTGCATCAAAGAGACCCTTCCCGTCAATGGTCCACAAGGATGCAGCATGTCTCTGGAGGGATGCAGGTGAACGGGGCCAGGCGTGTCTGTGCGTGGCCACTGCACCCCCCACGGCCTTGGCGCCACAGTCCACATGGTGCCGGGCTGCGGTGATCTGCTGCCAGGAAAACGTGGGTCCCTCAGCCCGGTGAAGGCGGGCGGCGTCCCCGAAGGGATCCAGGAGGCGCTCACTCACGTCGCTGCCTTTGTCCTGTAAAAGTGGCTGGCAGTGGGCCATGGCGGCCTCATAATCAAAGGCCCCATTCCAGGAGAGAGGCTGCGCCTTCTGCCTCATCAAGCCAGCCACCCGGTCAGCACCCCTGCAGCTGACCGGCGCCATGTGCTCCTGCGGTGGCGTGCCCCGTGCCGATGCGATGACCCTGGAGTTGGCTTTGGGTGCTGGAAAGGACATGGCACAACCTTTCCCAGCACCCAACAGGTCGATTCCGCCCTCCTGGATGTGTCAAGGGAGGTGGCAGGAGCCTTCCAGGACTGCTTGAAAGTGTGGGGTAAGGCAGGCCAAAACGAAATCGCCACCAGCTGCGAGTCCTCAGGGACCAGAGCGCCAAAGACTGGGCTGTGACCTGATCCTGCAGCTGTACAGAGTCTAGTCCCAGGATTGAGGACATCCTGAGTCCCTGTTCCCGAGAAGCACCCCCTCTCCTCCATGGGGGACATGGGGTCCTGGGTTGCCATGGGGCAGTTCCTATGGACCGGCTCCAGGTCCAATGCAGTCTTTCATGCTGGATGATGGCGAGGGCATTCTCAGTCTCTGGCACTGAGGTTGATGGTGTTAGCCATCAGTGCTAGCTAGGTACCAAGGCCTGGCATCTGATGGCTGGTGTTGGTCCAGTACTGAGGGCTAGAGGTGGCCAGATGCCAGGACCTGGTGTCAGCTTTTGCATGGTGTCAACTGGATGCTGAAGGCTGGCACCTGCAGGACAGCCTGTCCTCACACTGACCCAGTGTTGAGGGCCCGGGGTCAGAGTCTCATCTCAGTGCGGTGGTGCTTGTGCTGGCCGTACAGAGACCCTGTGTCAACTTGGTATCTGGCGTCACGTCTGTCATCACTGAATGAGCCAGTCCCTTCTTGCAAGCAGAGGGATGAGGGCAACCAGTTGGAGGCCCTGTCCCAGGTGATGCGGGGAGAGCAGGCTTGATCCCGGTGTCCTCTGGTCCCTGAGCACAGTGTCAAAGTTGGCCTGGCAGGGTGCCTCAGCATCAAGCTGCTCTCTGACGGGGACGGCATTGGTCTCGTGCAGGTGTCAGGGAGCACTGCAGCGCCACGTCCGTCATCAGGCGCATCAGTATTGTCTCTCAAAAGCATGGCCTCCCAGGCACTGAAGTTCGGGGTGACGGGTGTTCCAGCGACCACATGGGCCAACTCCAAGCTCTCCTCCCAGGGCAGCAGCGGTGTTCTTCACCTCCAGGGACCACAATCAGTTGACAAACACAGGGGACCTGACCGTTGTCAACAGTGACTCAGGTGGTCTCTTTCCTTTTGTCTGGGTGTGGTGGCCATCTTCTTGGAGAACTTGGTGGCCTTCCAGGCCACACAGGTGCTTGGCATTGTGGTTCGCCCAGGGATTCTCTAGCGACCCAAGTGGAAGGACTGCCCTGTCCTTTTTTGGAAGAATCCATGACAGAGGGCCCTCTTCCAGAGTCAGCCTTGAGCTGGTCAGCCTGGTGTCTCTGGGTGTGCTCTGCGAAGACCAGGCAGTGCACACCAGCCGGCACCACGTGTCCAGACAAAGGAGGCACAGGAAAAGCTGTCAGAGGGAGAAGGCCTGCTCTTGGGGCAGCACAGCTCCTGAAAGCCTCCAGGGATGCTGCTGTGGGAGACAGGGAAGGCAGAAAGGGAGCGAGAGGGAGAAACTGGCACAGGCATCTCAGGAGAAAATGTATGGTGTGGTGGATGGAAAGCGGGCAGAGAAAGGTCTTTTTTTAAAGAATAATTTACATAAGAGAGAAAAACAGGTCAATCAAAGGAGGAACAGGAGAGGGTTTTTTTAATACAAAAGAGAAGGAAACAAGCGAAAAAGGAATGCTGATACTCAAGGAGTAGGAGAGAAGTGATGCCCCATGTAGGAGTGATGGAGACCAAAATGGAACTGGGAGCAGGAAGGGGAGGGGCTCCCACCCAAGATGAATGTTTAGCTATAGAAACGTACTGACAACAGGCTCTGCACGGGTGCAAATCCGATGTGTGTGATACGCACACAGACCACAAAGGAAACCATCATCTACAAACCACTTCAGCCAAAGGTTTCCTAAGGCAATCTTGGTTGCCATCACGGATTTCTCCCTAACAGGGCAAACTGCAGTGCAGTAGATTCCCAGCCTTTGGAGACCAGGGTTGTGTCTTCAGTATAACTCGGGGCCCCGTGCTCTGCAATTTCTGCATGCGAACCCCAGGGGACCGACCCCCTGTGTGCGGTGATCACCACGCAGGCACTCAGCCCTGGCTTTCTTTCTCAGTCTCGATCTCTGAAGGCGGTGTGCACACAGCAATCCGCCAGAGAGAGGCCAACAATGGAAAATGTCGCCTGTTCAGGGTGGACCAGCACAGACCAGCGAACTATACACCTCAGAGGACATGGCACGGGGAAGGGAGGTTCCAGGCGTCTGTCTGCAGGGGGACTCACCTGAGTTCCCTGGGCTGGGCTCCCTAGGGTCAGGATCGGAGTTCCCGGCGAGTGCTCCCACATTCATGGGCACATGCCCAGAGCCAGGCCCACATGCCCTGCAAGATGCACCCCGTTTCCCCCCACAGTGAATGGAGAAGAGGGCCGGTCGCCCAGAGTGACAGCCGGTGTGTTCTGTGCAGTCTCCCTTTTCTGTTTGCACTGCTGCCGCCAGGCTGGTCACCAGGATGGTGCACCTGCAGCGCCTCTTCCCCCAGCAGCAAGCAGGGAAGCAGTCTGGTCCCTGCCCTGGGAATGGCTGCTGGGGCAACCACTCACCGGGCCCCCTTTCCACATCCTGCAGGTGCTCCTGATGCAGAAGGAGGCCGGTCACACAAGTAGAGCTCCTGCAGAAGCAGAAGGGGGTCCCTGGGAAGGCAGAAGCTTTGTGATTCCTTTCTGTGACCAAATCTTCTCCCCAACCTGTTAACTCTGCAGCGTCTTTCTCCTTCAAGGACACAAGGCGATTCCTCAGTCCAGGATAAGTACCACCATAGGGGGCACAGCGCTCCATGCACTTCGGCGTTCAGTCACACCAGCCACATGACCACAGAGATTGCCTGCGGACAAACCCCGGCTCCCTCGGCTGGGAAACGGAGATGAGCACCGGCCCCTAGAGTCAGGCCTGACTGGACTTTAATGTCATGGGGAAACCTTGACCTTTACTTTTACCTTTGGGGACACAGGGGTGCTTTGTCCTGGTCAATGCATTAGTGTCTGGCTGAAACTAGCTCTGGGTCAGCTGAAGGTGATTAGCTTCCACTTCGTTCTGTGTTGGTATTTTGGGAGGTTTCAGTGGCTGTACTTTTATTGCAGCTTATTGTTTGAAGATTTTTTTTAAATAGGATGTGTATCTTTTATGTTTTCCTATAAATCATAAATAAATGGGCTGGCAGGGACGCAGGCACTACACCTGTGCTGCGAGGGCACGGACCCAGAAGGGAAGAGCAGTGGCCTGCAGAGGGCCTATTTCAGCTGGTCAGTGCCAGGGACAGTCCCCTGGGCAGCTGCTGAGGTGTGACGCCAAAGGGCATCACCTGCCTGGCACCTGCTTTGGTGGCCTCTTGCTCTCGCACGCATCTTGTTTTGTGAGAGGGTTTTCATAGGAATGGATTTATTGATATGTTGGATTTTTGAAGGAATGTTGAGAATGGAGTGGAGAGAAACCATTCTGAAACATTTAGATCAAGAATTGGACAAAGGCCTCCATCCTTTTTAAGGTCCTTGAAGTACCTAGAGTAAAAGCCAGGTGCTCTGGGTAGTGCATGTTCTAAATCTCCCTTCCGACATAGGGAAGAAATTCCCTCAAGGGGGTCCTTTTCACAATAGTAAAATGTAGGAGGGCTTCAAACTCAATATGTTATCCATGAAGGAGTGTGGAAAGCACCCACGAATCCAAGGTGATGGTAGCCCAAGAGTGGAAGAGGGCTGAAGGCAATGGTTAAAATGTAGGGAGGAGTAAACCGGCATTGAAAGGAGCCCTACGTCCTTTTTGAAAGAGTCATCTTGGCATCGCCAAACTTGGCAGAGCTGAGGTAAGAGATCTTGACATCTAGTTTGTGTGGCAGAACGATGGTGCATGGTAGCGGTAGTGGGGGGCTGCGGCTGGTATGGGTAAGGAGGTCCGTGCCACTTACGAGGGGTGTAATGTCTCAAGGGTGGTGTCTGATTGAGACCCATGTAATGGCGGTATTTCTTGCCTTTTGAACTGTGTCCATGCAATTGCCTGTGGCTTCGCGGAACAGGCCTGCCACATCAAGTGGCATGTTCTTCCTCAGTCCTTGCCTTTGCTTCGACAGAGAGGCCAGAAGACTGAAGGCAAGCAAAGCGACGAAGACCTGCCGCCCCTCCATAGTACTCTGCATCGAGAGCCCTGCAGTATGGAGGGGTATTCGATGGACGGGTTCTGCGGGCTTTGTCAGAGACTGGGGATGGAGGGAGTGGCAGCATCTACCTTGCTCAGTACACAGAAAAACACTCAGAATGGGGGAGACACATCTCTGTGTCGAAACTGGGTCTGGCTGCAGTCTTACTGCTGGTGACAGGTTGCAAATGGCACCTTCTGAGACCAAAGCGCTTTGTGGAGGCCGAGGTTGAGGTTCCTGCATCAGTTTCGGGGTCAGGGCAGAAGAGTGGCTCGGATCTTCTTTCGGTACCGTGTCTTCAGTACATGGGAGGCCAGTAACAGGAGGATTGTCCAAGCATTTCTGAGTATGTGTACCGCTTCCCTTCTCCTTAGTAAAGGTGAGCGATTTTAGAGTGCTCGTTGCCCGCTTTTTTGGCTTCCCCATCCTGGGTACTTTTGATGGGGGAGGATCTAAGTTTTCATCCATATATTAGAGAAACTGGACTGCCCAAGATGGATGACTGGGCATCTTCCACATGGAGGGTGCCACTCCACAATTCAATTTTTAGGCAGTCTGCCCAATGTTTTCTCATCGGTTTGGTGGCAGGCATCAATGGCATGAGTTTCCCCCAGATAAAGGAGGCATAGGGAGTGGCTGTCCATAGGAGGAAGCTTACTGCCACATACTGCACAATTGCAGAACAGGGCTTTGAGCGCCATTTTGTCTGTTTGACGAAGAAGAAAGTATAAGGGGGGAAGGAGGTGAGAATAACAACACTCTCCTCTCCTCTCCTCTCCTCTCCTCTCCTCTCCAGTGAGATGAGGTAAGTAATGAGAAAAATCTGAGAACACAGGAATCTTAAAAGTAGTCGAGAGGCAAACAACTTCATGAGGTGGAGGAGGAACTTCCTGGTGCACTCATGATTGTGGTCAAATAAGAACTGAGGTCTTGGAGGGAGCCCCGCCTTCATGCCAGGCATGTCCATGGGCAGGCCTCCTGCTGAATAATAATTAGCTAGCCTTGGAGTCTTCCCGAAACAGCTCCACGCATGCAGACAGAGCCCACGCGTGTGATGCAGAGACCACCAAGAATAAAAGCAGGTTGCTTACCTGTAAGTGGCCTCTGTGCATTCACACATATGGGTGCTGCGCCTGTGCAGTGCCTAGGCCGGAAAGATTGAAAGCTAACGGTTTTTGGTGGGAAAAACTCCGCTCCCCTCCCCCTCAGTAGCATATATATATAGAGTGGAGTGTCCGCCATTTTCTCCAGTCTTTGGAGACTGAATGTTTGCCACCTCACAGAGGAAGATAGTATAATGACCTATTAGGTACCATCATATCCCCCTCCGGTACTGATGCCATAAAAGTATGAGGTGGAGAAGCAGTATTATACGGTACCAAAGATGAAACCACTCACTGACACCGAGTGGGGCCGGCGGGTGGGTTGTGTGAATGCACAGATGGCCACTCGAAGAACATCAGTGGCAGGTAAGCAACCTGCTTTTCTTCATCATGGCCTCTGTGCATCACACATATGGGTGAATAGCAAGCTTACCAGAAACGGTGGTGGGCAGTGTCGCTATTGAAGAACAGCAGAAAGAACAGCCCTCCCGAAGGAACAGTCTCTTCTGGCATGCACATCAAGGCGGTAATGCCTGGCAAAAGTACAAGGCGTAGCCCAAGTTGCTGCTTTACAGACATCCTGGATTGGGACACCTGCAGCAAACGCGGAGGAAGCCGACACCGCTTTAGTGGAATGGCCCCTTGGAACAACAGGTAAGTCTATCCTTGAAAGTTGGTACGCCAACGAAATGGTTTGAACGATCCGTTTCGACAGCCTCTGAGACGAAACAGGTGATCCTTGGTCCCGCTCAGAATACTTTACAAAAAGCCTATTGGAGAATCGAAGGGACTCCGTGCACAATCTATAAAAGTTAAGCATCGTCAAACATCCAAGGTATGCAAGGACCTCTCGATTGGGTTCGACGGTGACAGAAAGAAAGCAGGTAGTACAATTTCTTGGTTCAGGTGAAACGGTGTGACAACTTTAGGTAAAAAAGTTGGATCCATCCTCAGGATCACCTTTTCCTTACGGAAATTTAAGTAAGGTGGATCAATTTGAAGAGCACAAAGCTCACTGGCTCTATGAGCGGAAGTAACAGCAACAAGGAAGGCCGTTTTCCATGAAACGAGATGCATATCGACAGTGGCTAAGGGCTCAAATGATGGTTTCGTAAGCACCTGAAGGACAACCGATAGGCTCCATGTCGGCATAACCGGCCGAATAGACGGATGGAGATTCTGCAGTCCTTTAAGAAATTTCCGAGTAAGTGGCTGCGAAAACACCGACAATCCTTGCACTGTACCTCTATAATGTGACACTGCAGCTGCATAAACCTTAACTGAGGAAGGTCCCGAGCGATGCAGGTGGAGCAGAAACTGAAGAATATTCTCAACCGACACCATAACCGGGTTAAACGAGCTAGATTCCGCAAAGGATGAAAAGCGGTGCCACTTCGCTGCGTAGGACTTTCAAGTTGACGGCCTTAGTGCAGACTCGAGAACCCTTACAACGTCCGGATCGAGGGAGCTCGGTCCCAACAACATTCCCGTCGGTACCAAGTCAGTGAGGGGGTCAGACCGGTCATGAGTTGAGGTACCGAGTGATCTAGTAGATCTCTGTCCCGAAACAGTCTCTTGGATCAATGAATCCTCCACGCAGTGAGGTTCAACGACGACAAGTCCGGGTGACGGACAGCGCCGTTTTGCTGAGTTAGTAGATCTTGTGTGGTTGGAAGACGAAGGAAATTGCCATCCAAGATCCGAAGGAGAGTAGAGAACCATGCTTGACGGGGCCACCAAGGTGCTATGAGTATACCTGTGGCGTCATCGTGCACAATCTTCGAGACGACTTTGGTCAGTAGAGGAATAGGTGGGAATGCGTAAAACCTGAGATTTGTCCATGAGATCATAAGGGCATCCCCCATCGATCCCAGTCCTATTCCTGCCCTGGAGCAGAATCTTTTGCACACCTTGTTTCTGTGGGTAGCAAATAGGTCTATGTCCGAATGTCCCCACAATTGGAACAACTGAATGCAGACGTGGTGATTCAGTTCCCTTTCGTGGGTGATCGACATGTGTCTGCTCAGGGTGTCTGCCTCTTCATTGTCAGTCCCGGCCAGATGGACCGCCAAAAGGGTTATACCTCTCGAGATACACCAGTCCCAAATGTCCATGGATAGGCGGGCTAGAGCAGTGGACTTTGTTCCGCCCTGTTTGTTGATACAGAATACTGCCACTATGCTGTTGGATGTGATTTGTATCACTTGGTGGCGAAGAGCTACTTCGAAGGACCGGAGTGCATTGAAAATCACTAGTAGCTCGAGGTAATTTATGTGGCTCAACGATTGTTGGCGGTTCCACATGCTCTAGGATCGAAGCCCCGCGCATACCGCACCCCACCCGACCAGCAAAGCATCGGTGTTTACAGTCATCGTCGGGTGAGGGGTGATGGGGGTCCCCACGTTTAGATTGGCCAGGGATATCCACCAAGTCAATGTTTGTAAAACAGCGCGGGGCATATGAAGTAGTTTGCTGGATGAATCTCTTTGTGGACGAACGTTCTTGTTGAACCAGAGTTGAAGAGGACGGAACTTCAACCTGGCATGTGGGACAATGGCGACTGTGGTGGCCATGTGACCAAAAGTCTTTGTATTGAGAGCGCTGTCACTACGCGGTTTTGTCGAATACGAGAGATGCAGACGGGGAGGCTGTCCTGACGAGCTTGAGGGAGGAACGCCCTCGCTACCGTGGAATCAAGGCGAGCTCCGATGAAGTCTATCACCTGTGTAGGGACAAGGGATGATTTTTCACTGTTAATGCAGAGTCCAAGATTGTCCAACAGTATGCAAGCAGCCTGAACAGCTGACAATAGGGTTTCACGTGTCTGTGATACTATAAGCCAGTCATCCAGGAAAGGGTAGACTTGGATGCCCTGAAGACGAAGGTGAGCACAGATTGGTGCCATACATTTTGTGAAGACCCTCAGAGCCATGGCCAAGCCAAACGGATGGACATTAAACTCGTAAATGTCAGTTCCGACAGTGAAACGCAGAAGATGCCTATGACTTGGATGAATCAAAATATGGAAATAGGCATCTTTTAAGTCAAGGGAGGCGAACCAATCCTCTCTCCTCAGCAGTGGAAGGATATTTTGAAGGGTAGTCATCCAAAATTTCTTTGGTTTGATAAACTTGTTGCTATTTCGGAGGTCCAAGATTGGACGAAGACCACCGTCCCGCTTCGGGACCGTAAAATATCTGGAACAGAATCCGTGAAGCCCTTCGGAGCTGGAGATCCATTGAATCGCCCCCTTACAAAGCAGTTGTTGCACTTTGTTCACCAGCACTGGGGAGCGTGGTGTAAATCGAATTGGGCTCAACAGAGGAATGGTATTGAATTCTATTCTGTATCCAAGCTGAATGATTGACAGGACCCACCGATCAGATGTAATGGACTCCCAAATGGGGAGTCGGCCTTGCAGCCATTCCACAAAGGGGAGGGGGAAGGGTGGGTATGGAGGTGGAGGAGAGGTTCGCCCGTCCCATCAGCGTTGACGCTTTTCGGTATCAAAATGTCGACGGTTTTGCGGGAAATGCTGATGAGGTTGTTGCCTTCTGCGTTGCGGTCTTTGCTGGTACTGTCGCTGCGGCGGCTGGTAGTGGTAGGACAGACACGACCATGACCACTTACGTTTGAGCTGTCCAGGCAGTTCCATGCGTCTAGCCGTCATCCGGGATTCATGGATGGACTTTAGTTTGTGATCGGTGCGGGAGTGAAAAAGCCCGGAGCCGTCAAAGGGCATTTCCTCTATTCGCCGCTTCATTTCATCAGGGAAGTTGCAGTTTCGCAACCAGGCATGCCTTCTCAGTGAGACAGCCCCCACAAGAGCTCTCGAGTCCATATCCACATGGTGGCGTGCTGTGGATAGTTGTTGAATGGCAACTTGCATCCCCTCTTTAATGAAGGTTCTGGCAAGATCCCGTTGTTGTTCAGGCAGGGAAGCGACAATATTATTCAGCCTCTGCATAATAAAGAATTGATACCTGGCCAGGGTGGCTTCATAGTTGGACGGAATCCGAAAGAATCCGTGGGTGAGGACGGAATCCGAAAGAATGGTAGTCCTCCCAACCCGACTGGTAGTTGTAGTAGGGCTGGAACCATCCTTCTTCCCGCCTCATGTCCATTCGGGACCGAGGTGGTGGTGATGGAGATCGGTCTCTAGCTCTTGCCGTAGGCATAGGAGTCGGGGAACGAGCCCTCGGAGGGGAGTCCCGAATCTCCCCATCGGATATGGACTCACATTGCGGCTCCTCAGGCGGTTGGATAGGTAGGCCCTGTTGTGGAGCAGGTTGCATTGGGGACCCTGGAGGGGTAACCTGCATCGCCACTTGAAGCATCAGTACTGACGGCGTTGGTACCGAAGCTGCTGCCGGGATTGATCCAGCTGTCAAACCCGAATCCCGGTGCCTCTACTTATGAGGCGGTTTGGCCGCCTTATCCTTCTTCGCCTTCTTATGGGCCGAAGACTGATCCAATCCCCCATGCTTCCTCTTTTCCTGTTGTTTACGCGGGGGAGAAAGAGGTTGCTGAGTCCCGGAGGGGGAATTTCCATCATCCAATGGGTGTGGCTGAGATATGGGCGGCGTGGGCGAAGGGCATTGCCCGGACATGCCCGAGGCAGAGGCTGGGCATTCAACCGCTGCGGACGAGGCTGTGGCCTTGCGCTTAGCAGATGGAGCATGCGCTGGCCCAGGCTTTACTGCAGGATGATCTGATTGCATCAGCGCTTGATCCCATAGGAGCTTCCGCAGTCGGTTCTCCCTATTTTTTCACGCTTGCTTAGTAAAAGCAAGGCAATGGCGGCATTTATCAGTCCTGTGCCCCTCGCCGAGGCAAAGGAGGCACAAGTCATGCGGGTCCGCCGGAGACATTTTGGACCCATGTTCCGCACATTTGCGGAAGGCCGCTCGCTGCGCCATCGCAGAAACAGAAGAAATAGAATATAGGAAAGAGGGAAAAGCAATATATTTTTGGTTTGTTTGTTTTTTTTTAGGAATGAAGAAAAAGAGAAAAAGGAGATATAAACTGCAACGAGGGAACAATAACTTGGAATAAGAGCAAAAAGACAAACAGTAAGTAACGAAGAATACTGAGTCGAGCAAGAAATGAACAGGCACGAGGCATAGCGAACGGCGGT
Source organism: Varanus komodoensis (assembly GCF_004798865.1). Taxonomy (NCBI): domain Eukaryota; kingdom Metazoa; phylum Chordata; class Lepidosauria; order Squamata; family Varanidae; genus Varanus; species Varanus komodoensis. The sequence continues at coordinate 564,943 of NW_025336010.1, forward strand.
CGCAAAAGACTGGAGAAAATGACGGACACTCTGCTCTATATATATGCTACCGAGGGGGAGGGGAGCGGAGTTTTTCCCGCCAAAAACCATTAGCTTTCTAATCTTTCCGGCCTAGGCACTGCGCAGGCGCAGCACCCATATGTGTGATGCACAGAGGCCACGACTAAGAACTGCAGTTATTGCACCACTCCTGAAGAAGCCTACCCTGGACCTGACTGATGTCAACAATTTTCTGCCAATTACTAACATCCCCTTTCCGGGCAAGGTGATCGAGTAGGCTGTAGCTGAACAGCTTCAGGCATTCCAGGAGGAAACGGATTACCCTGATCCATTTCAATCGGGCTTTAGGCCTGGTTTCGGCATAGAAACTGCCTTGGTCACCCTGTGGGATGACCTTTGCCAGGAGAGAGAAAGGGGGGTGCACAACCCTGCTGAATCTTCTGCACTTCTCAGGGGCTTTTGATACCATTGACCACAGGAGAGGTTGGCCGGACTGTGGGTTGGGGGCACCACTCTGCACTCCTATCTGGCTGACTGTCTCCAGATGGTGGTGCTGGAGGACTTCTGCTCTGCACCATGGCCTTTGTGCCATGGAATTCCAGAGGGCTATATTTTGTCCCCCATGCTCTTTAGTATCTACATGAAACCACTGGGAGAGGACATCAGGAGTACACTGATGACATGCAACTCCTCTGCGTGTTTTCATCTAATTCAGGTGAGGCAGCAACTGAGCTCAGCAATGAACTGGATGCAGGCCAATAAGCTGAAGCTCAATCCAGACAAGACAGTGGTGCTGTTGGTGAGGAGCCCATCTGTTCAGCTGAGGAGTTTTCAACCTGTCCTGGACAGGGTCATGCTCCCTCTGAAGGACCATGAGCACTCCTAGGTTCACAGCCTAGTGCTCCTGGCTCCCAGTTGTTGCTCAGGTGTGCTAGGAGAGCTTTTTATCAACTTTGGCTGCTTTATTAGCCATGTCCTGCTTGGACGAGTGGCACCTTGCTACAGCTATCCATGCAGTGGAAACCACCCACTTGGATTACTATAATGTGCTCTCTGTGAGACTGCCTTTGCAAACGGTCTGGACCTTGCAACTTGTCCAAATCAGGCCTACCACTCTGGTCTTAGGCAGGCTACACTGGCTGCCAGTTGCTGTCTGAGCCCTGTTCCAAGTGCTCACGGTAACATACAAGGGCTACATGGCTCAGGGTCAGGCTGTCTGCGGGAGATGTGCCCTCCCGATCACCGTGGTCGGCACCCAAGACCCTCCCCTGCGTTGCTTCCTTGAGTGACGTGAGGGGGGAGTTGGCAAGGAGGATGCATCTTCCTGCACTGCACCCCAGTTATGGAATTTGATCTCGCAAGAAGTTCAGATGCCAGCTGAAGGCTTCCACGTTTTGCACTTATTTTGAAGGGTGAATTTGTTGGGCTTGATTTTGAATTTAGTTGCTGCTACCATTTTAACCATAACTTCATGGTTATGGTTTATTACCATAACCTTGTTTTTCAAATTTTGGTTGTGCCTTATGCTGTATTAATGGATAATTGCTTTATATCCCCCCTTTCAGTTTACCAATTTATAATCTAGTTATTTATCTTATATATTTATTTTATTGTTATATCCCCATTTATTGTTATTAGTTGTTTTTATTACTATTAATATTACTGATACCATTGTTTTATTGTATTGTTGATTTCACTGTGTTTGACTGTATGTGAGCTGACTAATTGGGCAGCACACAAATCAAACAAACAAATAAATGAACCTTCTGCAGAAAAAGGGACGGGACAGGCCTGCTGCAAGGGGGACAGTTCAAAGGAGGCCAGTGAGCAGTACGGAAAGTCAGGCCTCTGAGCGGCCTGGACAACCTGGTTTGCGGGACACAACAGAGCTCATAGAAGAGCTGTGTGGATGCCACCTAGAAGGGGGCACAAGGCTGTGCTCAAGTCACAGGAAGGCTGATTTTGGAAGAATCTCGGGAGAGAGCTCTCCAGGTGAGGCACAGCCAGCCTCTTCACAGGGTGCAGCACCTGCTCCTTGACCAGAGGCCAGGGGCCCTCTGCTGGGGATTTCCTGGAGCCCGGAGCAGGGATGGCGGGGCTGGAACTCCTGCAAAGTCTGGCCAACTCTGTATTTCTGTGAGGTTTGGACAGGAGAGGCATACTCATTAGAAGCATAGAAGCACAGAAACAGAAAGAGTCAGAAGGGGCCTCTTGGGCCATCTAGTCTGACCCCTGGCTCCAGCCAGCTCTGCTCACGACATGCCCACCATGTGCATGTCCAACCTATCTTTGAACACCCTCCCTGATGGGGCCCCAACGACCTCCCGTGGAAGCCCATTCCACACCCTCGGGGTCCTGACTGTCAGGAAGTGCTTCCTGGCATCCAAAGGAAATCTTGGCTCCCTGAGCTTTGCTCCATTGGAGAACGTCCTGCCCTCCTCTGCAAGGGAGAACAGGTATCTACCCACCTCCGTGTGACACCCCTTCACATACCTGCATGTCGCCAACATATTCCCTCTGAGTCTCCTCTTCTCCAGGCTGAAGAGACCCAGTTCCCTCAGTCTCGCCTCATACCCCACCCCCTGCAAACCAGCCATCAACCTTGTGGCCCTGCGCTGCACTGACTCTAACCTGGCTATATCCTTCCTGTAATGAGGAGCCCAAAACTGAACACAATATTCCAGTTGTGGGTGCACCAGAGTTGTATAGATTTGTATAGTTGCATAGAGTTGTATAGTTGTATAGTTCTCGATCTAGAAGCCACACTCCTCAACTCCCTTGCCTTCCAGTAACCTATCCCAGAAGGCTTTCCCCAGTCTGGCCTTCAGTTGGCCAAAGTTGGCCCTCTTGAAGTCCCAGCTTCTAGTGCTCGACCTGCTGCACGTCCCCATTCCCCTGATCTCAAAGCAAAGGATGGAGTGGTCACTCACATCCAAAGCTCTGCTAATCTGTACCTCATCTATCAGCTCCTCCCTTGCACACACACAAGCCCAGGAATCTGAGAGCCAGTGTGGTGTAGTGGTTAAGAGCATGGGACTGGGACTCAGAGGATCTGGGTTCTAGTCCCCGCTCAGCCATGGGGCCAACTGGGTGACTTTGGGCCAATCACAGACTCTCAGCCCAACCTACCTCACAGGGTTGTTGTTATGGGGATAAGATGGAGGAGGCGAATGATGTAAGCTGCCTTGAGCCCTTTGTAGGATATAAATAGAATAAATAAATAAATAAGCTAGCATCTTCCTGAAACCTGGACGGGATGAGCAGAGGGTTCACCGCCTCCTGTACTGAGTGACTCATGCTGTGGGTGGTCCTGGGCATTGTGCGAGGCTGGGCAGAACACAGCTTGCTTTGTTCTGAGTAGAAAGAAAAACGCCAGAAGTAAATACTCACTGGCATCAAAAGCAGCTTTCAACGCCTGGATATCGGTGGCAACCCCGGAGACACGGTAGATGCCCACCTCCTCCAGGCCGCGGCGCTCCACCTCCTCCACACACTGGCGCACAATGTAAGGCACCTTCGACCGCTCCCTCCTGCACAAAGAAAATGCGTGACGCAACAGATACCTACTTATCTGTTTTACTATGTTCTTTGCCTTCCAATAACTGCAGGATCTCCTGATAGTTTACAAAAATTTAAACCATAATTCAAGCACGATAAAATGGAATATAAACTTTTAAACTTACAGGGTAAGATTAAGAAATGATCTGCAGTAAAAACTGTCAGGAGCACAAACATTTAAAAGACAGTCACAAATTTAAAACAACTGAAATAATGAAATGCTTCTAAAAACAAGAACTTTCTTTCCATGGTGCTACACACGCTCAGCACAGGTGCTGGTGAGCCTTTCTGGAAACTCAGTCCATGTCTGTGGGTCACAGCTGAAAAGACCCTCCTCTCAGTAGCCACCCTCTTGTTTCCTCATCAGGGGCTGGTGGAGAAGGTCCCCTGAGGACGTCGTAGAGCCAAGGCAGCAATATTTAGGAGCAAACAATCCTGGGAGTGCCCCGGCCCCAAAGCCATTTAAAACTTTGCATGTTAATGTCAAGCACTTTGAACTGAGTGCAATGGAAAAGTATTGGCCAGTCTTCATTAATAATCTCACTGCCCTGTTTTGGAAACAAAACAACTGAAGTTTCCAAAACATTTCAAAGGCAGCCTCATGTATAGCGTAGCACAGTAGTCCAGGAAGGAGGTCTCCAAACAAGGCCTTCCAGTCTAGAGTCATAAAAGATGCCCCACGCCACGGAACCCATCCGGCTGGATCCAAGCGAACCAGCAACCTGGTCCTTCAAGGGGAGTGCGGCCCATTCCAGAACAGACTGAGCACCCCTTAGCTGGGCAGAACCAGACGCTGCCAGGGCCCCACGATTGGACCGAGCACCTGCCTGGCCCAGGCCCTGTTCACACAGCAGCACACCAGCTGCGCACAGGGTGCCTGAGCAGGGCGTGAGCGCCCACCCATGCTCTCCGGCAAGCGGTGTGCACAGCACAGTGCTTCTGCGACCTGAGGCCGCGTGCACCTGTCAGGCCTGCTCCTCCCTCATCCGGTCTTGCCTGCTCGGAGTATTTAATTTTCGCTGCAGGAAAAAATGTGTCCTTTCAGGTAGTGCTTGGCCCAAGGAAAAGGTATATTGTCTAAGACAAAACCAGCAGGAAGAACGGGGATGACTCACTTGGTAACAACTGCAATCTTCACTCCAAACACTCCTGTCTGCTTGCGAGAGGGCATCCTCTTTAAGCTGAACTCCCTGCTTGTAAACTTCACGGACAGTTTCACTTCAACCTTTGAGAAAAGGAGCAGCAGTTACTCTTTCCAACTACAGCAGTTTCTCGCGAGTGACTTTCCCACCGCACGCCCCTGGAAGAGTCCTACGGGTAGCCTGCAAGAGAGCGTGGGCACGGAAGGGCGGCTGGCTGGCTCTATGCCCCGCTCTCCTGCGCATCATTCGCCTGGCGCAGCTTCCCTCCCTCCTCTTGCCTGGAGGACAGAGCAACGCCTCCTCCACGCACCACGGTATGTCACCATGGTGCCACAGCCTTCCATGGAGCCCTGCACCGCTGCAAAACAACAACCCCGCCAGGCAGGCTAATTGTGGGTGGCGGAGTAGCTGCAGACCCCAGTCAATGTGGAGCATGGCCAGTAGGTCTGTCGCACACCTGGCCTGGCGGAGCAAAACGCTGCACCAGCTAGACCACCAGTCAGATTGCGCAGGGCTCTCCTTAAGTTCTTATGTCCAAGGAAAGGGAGAAAGCAAAGCTGGTGGGCAGAGGGAATGCTCTAAAGCAAGCGGCAACAGGAGGGAAACCATATGCCTAGCCCCCAAAACGCACATTTCTAATTTTATGCCCTGTACTTCTGAAACTTTGTTTCTTGGATTTACACTAAAAATAGGGTTCCAGCCAGAATTCTTAATGTACAGTCCTTAATTTATTCATTCTACCCTTCAACCAATGGTGCCTTTTTCACGCAATCTTTATCTCTGGTTTTGACTCACTGCTGATGCCTTATTTCAGTTTTAATATGCTGTTTTATTTGCTTTCTTTTAAAACCAACGCTTAGGCTGCTTTGAGAACCTGCTGATGCTACTGAGGCCACTCAGCCTTGCTCTAGCAAGTAGCTGGAGATCCAGACTGTTAGTCTCACTGGGGAAGTCTCTGCATTGGGTGGAATTAAGGCATCTAATGGCCAGCACAAGCAATTAACTGTCGCTGAGGGCCAACGCAGGTTCTGTGTGTTGTGTTAGCTGTCGCTGTCTTGCAGATTTCCATCAACAATGAAGGGCCCAATCAACTGGACACCAATAGTGGAGGGGACCACGCAGCTCGGGCGGCCAAAAGTCCACCTGCTCCGCTGGGGTGGGGCACCGGCTGCGCTATTCTGGCGACATGTGACCGGCCATGCTCGCACCCTGCCTGGAGCACCATCGCAGCATCTTCCCGAAGGGGCTGCCTTTCGAGATGCTCCTGAAGCTTCTGCTTGCCCCGCAGGTCCCTCCCTCCTGAACCGGCCTTGCTTCCAGGCAGAATGCCCAGTGCCAGTTCTGGCCTACAGTGTCCAGACGGCTCGGACCCGCCCTTTCCCCGAGCACAACCAGGCCACAGAGGGGACCCACTGCACTGGCCACTGTGTTCACGCTGCCTGCATTCATTAATTCATTCTTCCATTTATATGCCACCTACTACCCAAGTCAAGTGCTTTTGTGTTTCAATTGTGCTTTAATGTATCTGTGTATTGTTTCATCAAGTTTTATTGGTGGTGCTAAGCCACCCCAAGTGCCACGTTTTGGTAGAAAGATGGTGTAAAAATCAAAGCAGTCACTCCACTGACCAGTCAAGAGTCTTGGGGAGAAGAGGCCCTGTCTCCGTGCCCAGGAAGGCAGCGGAGGACTCTGCTGCGGCACTCATTCGGCACACCACCCGGTCCTCTGCAGTGCAACACGATCATGTCAGAAGTGCAGCTTTGCCCGCAGGAGCTCTTAATGCAGACAGGTTCAACTTGTGGGAAAGGTGCCAGCGCAGCATTTCTGACATGAGGTTGGAAAAAGAGGACAGGAAGCACGAGGGCTCCACATACACTGTTCCTGGGTGGCAGCTGCATGTTCATCTGGACTGCACCCACAAAAGGGGCTCATCATGAAGCAGACCCTCCGGCAGATACAGACGTGGCAGCAGAGTACACAGGCCTGGACAGAAGCTTGCCCTGCCGGCCAGAACATCGTGGGCCACGTCTCGGGAAAAGCACGCACCAGAACCCAGTCCCTGGAGGCAAGCAGCACACGCGCCCCAGAAAGCCGCGCCAGGAGCTGCAAGGTGGTCGGGCGCAATGTTTGGTACTTACTCCGCCCATCAGGATGACTGTGCGCTGCCAGTCTTTCTCCTGGAAGGCCTGTGGATCCAGCTGAAAAAGGGAAATGGTCAGAGGGCTAGCAACCTGGAAGCCATGCACCTCAGTCGCTAGTTAAGCACGTCTAATTAATGTGGCATGAAAGTCATGTGTGTGGAGACGCCAGGCTACCTGCCGAGTCCCGACAGCCTTCCTTGTAACAACAGCTCACAGTCCTCAGTGGCTCTCCACAAGAGAGCCTCCTCTCCGTCTCAGGGCCCCTCCAGCTGGATTTGCCTCTGCCACCCTCTTCCACATGGAAAAGAGGAATCCAAGATGCTGGAGAAAATGGCTCAGAAAAGCCACGTGGAAGTTCTGAGAAATGGACCAAATACGTTCAAGCACAACATTGACCTGACAGGTCTTAATCACAATGGGGTTTTTGCCCCTCCCTGCCCAGGACGCAGCTGCCTGACCAGCCAGCTTATGTCTTTGAGCAGAGCCTCGTTCGCCCACACCCATTTCTGGCCCTTTCCTCTGTCTCCAATGAGGGGTGAAACACAGGGGGCACTGTTGCCCCAGGTGCATCTGGCTGTGCTCCTCACCGAGCCTCCACCCACCCGTATGCCCGACTGAAGCACTTCCAGCACACTGCAGAATTCCAAGAGCCCTTCCTCACTGCTTGTCTCTTTGGGAGAAACTGGCCTTGCCTCAGGCCATGGAGAGTCTCCACCAGCCCTGCAGCGAACAGAAGCAGTGTTGCAACTGCCGCATACTCTGGACAGTCGAAGCAATCGGGTGGAAGAGGGAAGCAGAGCCAACCTTCCGTGAGACACAAGGTCCCAGAAATGGGGGCACAGAGAGGCGCTTCCAGCCAGCAGGCACATCCCAGGTCGATCCTGCAGCAACAGCTGTGGCCCCAACACTCGGTGACTCTCTGAGCGGTGAGGTTAGCAGCCGTTCCCGGCTCTCTCAGTGTGCTGCGCAAGAGATCTGCAAGCTCGCTGTCAAAACGGACCCCCCTTGCTCTCTCAGAAGCTTCTGCACAAACATTCCTCCCAAAGGTCCTGCCCGCTCCGGAGTGGGCAGCCAGGGCTCCAACCAACCATCCACAGCATCCGTTGCTTCTCCTTCCCCAAAGCCTTTCTCATCAGGCATGTTGTTTCCCCAGAATCAAGAGGGAATTGCCCCTGAAGTGCATGGTCTCTGCTGGGGAAAGAGTGAGCCAAGCACAGCAAATGGCCTCCAGAGAGTGCCTCATCATATTCCTGCCACAGGGTCAACAGTAAACCCGGCATACAGGGCACCAACTAAGGCCAAGGGCAAGCACCGGGAGCATTTGCGGGTGATGCTGGATCAGTAAGCGGGCGCTCTTCACAGGGCCCTAGGATCATGCACACCCCCACCCCATCTTGGGAGGACAGGCTGCTTTCCCGCAACTGTGCTTCTTCGAGCCACCATTTGGGCTATGCACTTGCAAAATGGAGAGCGAAACAGAGGAATGGAGGGAAATAAAAGGTGAGGTATCAAAGTGAGGGAAAGAGCAGGTTCTGAGGTCACAGAAGAGCACTCAGAGAAGCAGGATTGAAGGTAAGCAACCTCCTTTGTGATGCCTGTGACTCACACGCACAGATACCTAGCAAGCAACAGACTTTGAGGTGGGAGAAGTCACACAGAGACACAAGAAAGAATGGCTCTTCCAAAGGCTGCATCAGCACAAGCTCTGCTATCTAAGCAGTCCTGTCTGATAAAGGTTAACAGCAATAGCGGGAAAGAAAGGCTCCCCTAAGAAGCGCAGCAGGGAGGCGATGGCTCTGGACTCAAGGGAACCAGTGGGCTGCGCCAGTTGCAAGGGAGCTGGATGGCTGAGAGCACCCTTTTTCAGGCCACTGTGAAGACGCTGCCCCTTTCTTGGACCAGCAGGGCAGACAAAGAGGTGATTTTCCAGGAGGAGGACATCCCAGAGACATGGAATGCTGTTGCTCTAGGGATGCCCAGTGAGTGAAGCTTCACTTCTCCAGGGCAAGTGGGATGAGGAGGGAGATGGGTGAGTACTGTCTTTGTCTGGGTGTAAATGGCACTGAGATGTATGGAGGAAAGGAACAGTCCAAGTGCAGCTGTACCTTGTCTTTCTGAAGAATCAATGGCTGGTCATGATGTGGGGTGCACAGCTCACTCACCGGTGGGCAGAGGCAATGGAGACGAAGAAGGCCTTATTCATGGTGAGGAGTCAAGGTCGACCGCGGCTGGAAATTCGGCTGGTCTTGCTGAATGAAAGAATCTGTTGCCCAGGGAAAACCTGAGGAACTCGATAAGCAGGAGATGGAGGGAGGCATCTCAAAGGGCTGCTGTCACAGAGCAGTCTTCCTTGGTGAAGGTGGGAGAGCACAGTTCTGAGTCGTGCTGAGCTTTCTGAGGCATGTACACACTGTTGGTATCCCAGGGGCCACACATGGGGGGGAGGGGTTGTCCTTTTGGGAGACCACAAAATATCTCTAAAAGACGCTGGGTATCCTATGACTGGAGGGCAGCTTGTCCATCCTGCCACTGCTCAAAAGGCAGCAACTTCCAGGAAACCTGGATCAGTGAGATTGCTCCTAGGGATGACGGAAAGCCCTTCTGCCTGGGCAATGTTCTTTAGGCCAGTGGGAAAGGTCCTGGTCTGTCGCAGTGCGGAGAAGTGCCATATCGGGCGCTGTGGAAAAAGTGTCAAAGACTTACTGCCCATTTGTCCAGGCAGGGGTCTTGCCACAGAAGTGTTGCTACTATTTGTTTTGAAAGGGTTGCGTTGATGGAGGGAGGGAGGGGATCTCTCCTAGGAGACCCGCTTTACCCTGCACTGGAAGAGCAACAAGACAGTGGCTGACCTGCTGGTGCCAGTGTGGAGGCCCGGGCAGCCACTCCCCTTTTACGGGTGGATTTCTAAATCCAGTCTAGTGTGTCATCCATGGAGGCCGAAGAAGAGGTGGAGTGGAGGGGTTTGCTGATGACTGTTTAATTGCATAGCTAATTACATAAGTAGGGACCACTGTGATGGTGACTGCTTGTGCCAACTCAGTACTTGAAACTACCTTTCTTACGTAAGTTACACTGAGCCTTAAGCAAAATCTTTGTGGAAAATGACTTCTACATAAATGCATGGAAAAGGGACCCCAGATACTGCACACTCAAACCGAGCATGAATGAATTAAATTAAGGTGAGCTCTATCCAATCCATGGCGAAGTCAGTTTGGTATTTATGAGTTCTTCAAGCAACTATTCAGAAAAAACGCATCACTTTTCCAAGAAATTTCTCCTTACTCCAAAGGCTGGCACATGCAGGCCAGCATTCTGAGACGGCAAAGAACTGAGAGGAAAAAGATGTGTATTTTGTTCCAAGCTGGCCAGACAAGATGTTCATATGTTCAGTACAGGAACAGGCAGAGAAGTTGGAAAGACCAAACAATACATAGCAAGTGGAGAATCAAAAAGAAAGGGCATGCAGAATGTCGACTGACACGGGACATAAAAGCAAGAGAAGGACACAGTAAATTGCTTTATAAAGATGCTTATCTGTTAATGCAACTGATGAACTGTTGCTATAGCAGGCACCTTTCAAGACCCCAGTGACCAATATATTTTCAGCAAAGGAACTTGGTGCCTGCTATAAGGCACCCTCACTGCTGCTGCTGCATTACATTAATACATCACATTAATATCCCACCTTTCTTCCTCTTACGAGAAAAACAAGGCAACTTACAGAGATTTCTTCCTCTTCCCTTTATTCTCTCAACAACAACTCTGGTGCTGGAGGTCAGACTAGATGGCCTGGAAGGCCCCTTCTGACTCGCGCTGTTTTCTATGTTTCTATGTTTTCTATGTAACTCTGTGAGGTAGGTTAGGCTGGGAAGCTGTGACTACCCCCAAAGGGATCCCATGAGCTTCAAGTTTTCACAGAATCAAAGATTAATTCAACATTAGAGCTGGAAGGAGCCAGAGGGCCACTGAGTCGAAGCCCCTGCTCAGCGCAGGACTTCAGGTTACAGCATTCCTGACACAAGAAGGCTGTACAAGCCTCTTCTCAATGCCTCCAGCGTGGGAGAGTCTATCTCCTCCCAAGCTCATGGGTTCCATGCTGTCGTTTTTCCTGAAGTTCAGCCAGAATCTAGCTTCATCTTAAGCCCATTATTTTCTGTCTGGCACTCTGACGTCCAGCCAACCTCTCTGTGGCAACCTTTCAAGTGCTTGCAGTATGCCACCATATCTTCCCAAGATCTTCTCAAGGCTCACCATGCCACCTCTCTTCACACGGCTTTCTTTCTAGTTTCTGGATCACCCTGGCTGCCCTTCTCTGGACCTCTTCCAGTTTGGCCGTATATCAAACTGTGGTGCCAAAAACTGGACACAGCACTCCAGATGAGTCCTAACCAGTGCTGAGTGAAAGCAGACCTAATACTTCATGGGCTTGGAAGTGAAACTTTTAATGCAGCCAAAAATACCATTTGCCCTTTTTGCAGCCGCATCACACTGTTGGCTCTTATTCAGCTTGTGATCCACAACACTTCCAAGATCCTTCTCACTTGCAGTATTGTTCAGCCAAGTGTTCCTCATCATTTGGTCTCTTTCCTAGGTGCAGAACCTGATGTTTGTCCCTAAAGAATTTCATTCTGCTGTTTTCAGCCTGGTGCTTCAGCCTATCAAGATCACCTTGAATCTTCTTTCTATCTTCCAGGGTATTAGCTGAAAGTCCCATCCACTTCTGCATCATCTGTAAATTTGATCATCGTTTCCTTCACTTCCTGGTCCAAATAATTAATGAAAATGTTGAAGAGCCAGGAATGGGCCCTGCAGCACCCCACCTGTTACCTTTCCACAGCAGGAGGAGGTGCCATTGATGAGCCCTCCCTCAGACCAATTGTGTAGCCAACTGATGGATCCACCTGATCAATGTCCCATCTAGCCCACTTTTTTCTACTTCCTTTTTTTTAAATACATTTTATTATTTTTTTTCTACAATCTAATATTAAAAACAACAGTTATTTAAGACATTGGATATACGTTCTGGTTTGACATCTTCCTCATTTTAACAGTCAGTAGCCATATTCAAATCTATGCATAGTCCCATTTCTCTAACTGATAATAAAAAGAGTTCCAAGTTTGGTAGAGATATGTGTCTTCCTTCTCCTTCAGAGACAAGGTCAATCTGTCCCTTTCCGTGCAATCCAAAATCCTTTTTGAGATCAGCTCTTCGCTGCGTGGCTCTTCACTCCTCCAGTAATGAACAAATAGAATCCTCGCCACAGTAATTACATGTAAGATCCAATATATAGCTTATTTATCAAAATCATTAAGAATAATATCTAATAACAAAAAAAAGTCTTCAGGTTTAAATTTGTGTTTACATTTCCAACATCTATTTGACATATTTACTTTTTTCTAGTTTCTCATTAGAAGATCATGAAGCACTTTGTTAAAAGCTTTGCTGAAGTCAAGACAGGTTATGTCCACAGCATTCCCCCAGTCCACAAAGGAGGTTACCTAATAAAAAAATGAAATCAGTATAGTTTGGCAGAATTTGTTCTTAATACATTCATACTGGTGTCTTGTCATCACTGTACTGTTTCCAAGGTGTTTGCAGACCGACTGCTTTATCATCTGCTCCAGAATTTTCCCATGGATTGATGTCAGACTGACTGGTCTGTAGTTCCAGGTTCCTCTTTTCCTCCTTTATCGAAGATGGGGACATTTTTGTCTTTCTCCAGTCATCTGGAACTTCCATCTTCTATAATTTCTCAAAGATAATCAGCACTGGTCCGCCAGCCCCTTTATGACTCTAGGAAGGAGTTCTCAAGAGGGCCAACTTTGGCCAACTGAAGGCCAGACTGGGGAAAGTCTCCTGGGATAGGTTACTGGAAGGTAAGCGAGTTGAGGAGGGGTGGATGGCACTCAAAAGGGAGGTTTTGGAGGCGCTAGCCTTGACAATACCTCTAGTTGGCAAGGCGGGGAGGCAAAGGAGAGTGCCGCCATGGATGCGAAAGGAGGTGGTTAGAGGGATTAGACGAAAGAGGAACCTCCGTAGGAAATGGGTACTGGGGGAAATAGACAAAAGGGTATACCGGGAGGAGGAGGCCCGTCGCAGAAGGATTCTTCTCAAGGCTAAGGCTGATTACGAGCTGAGACTTGCCAAGAATATCAAGAGCAACAAAAAGGGCTTCTATCAGCATGTAAATAGCAAGAGAAACAGGAGACAGGCAGTGGGACCAATTAATAAGGAGGAAGGGGATCCAGTGACTGATGTGAGGGAACAGGCACAGATGCCAAGTGACTATTTTGCTTCTGTGTTCTCCCCAAAGCAGGATGGGGGAGACCGCATGGGGGATTAGATAAGGTTGGGGACTTAGGGGCACAGATTATAGTCAGTCCCACTAGAAGTCGAGGGGCCCCTCAGGGCATTGGACGTTACAAAGGCACCAGGCCCTGACAGGTTACACCCAAGAGTACTTAGAGAGTTGGCAGGGGTTCTCTCACGCCCGCTGGCCTCCATTTTTGAGACCTCGTGGAGAACAGGTGAAGTTCCAGAGGACTGGAGGGTGGCATCAGTGGTCCCAATTTTCAAAAAGGGTAGTAGAAAAGACATGGGGAATTATAGAACGGTTAGCCTTACGTCCATTGTAGGAAAAACACTGGAAAGGCTCATAATAGCGAGAGATCTAGTGATGCTAGATAGGGAAGGGAGGCTGGCGGGCACACAACACAGCCTCCGCAATAAGAGGTCCTGCCAGACAAACCTTGTGGAATTCCACAACAAGGTTTCGAGGTGGCCAGATGGAGGGAATGCAGTGGATGTGGTTTACCTGGATTTCAGCAAGGCCTCCAACAAAGTGTCCCATGATATCCTGGTTGAGAAATTGAGGAGTTTTGAGATAGACCAATGCACTGTCTGATGGATTAGGGCATGATTGACTGACATAAAGCAGAGGGTAACCATTAGTGGGGAATCATCAGGATGGTGGCCAGTGTCAAGTGGGGTCCCCCAGGGCTCTGTTTAATCTTTTCATAAATGTCATGGAAGAAGGGGTGAACAGTGTGCTGATCAAATTCATAGTTGATACTAAAACTGGAGTAGTGGCCACAACTGAGGAGCAGGTACTACAGATCCAAAAGGATGTGGACGGACTACGGAGTAGGCAGGAGACAACAGGATGGCGTTCAATGTGGACAAGTGCAAGGTCTTGCACCTGGGGCATAGGAATAGCTGTCATAAGTACAGGTTAGGGGACAAGTGGCTGGAGAGCAGCACTTGTGAAAGGGACCTCGGGGTGCTGGTTGACTGCAGGCTAAACATGAGTCAGCAGTGTGATGTGGTGGTCAAGAGGGCAAACGCCACCCTTGGTTGCATAGCCAGAAGTGTTGCTTCTAGATTGAGAGAGGTATTACTACCACTCTACACGACTCTGGTGCACCTGCAACTGGAGAATTGTGCTCAGTTTTGGGCCCATCATTACAGAAAGGATATAGCCAGGTTGGAGTCAGTGCAGCGCAGGGCCACAAGGTTGGTGGCCGATTTGCAGGGGATGGGGTATGAGGCGAGGCTGAGGGAACTGGGTCTTTTCAGCCTGGAGTAGAGGAGACTCCAAGGGGATCTGTTGGCGATATGTGAGGGGGTGTCACGCAGAGGTGGTTAGAGACCTCTTCTCTCATGCAGAGCAAGGCAGAATGCACTCCAAAGGAGTGAAGCTTAGAGAACCAAGGTTCTATTTAGATGCCGGGAACTACTTCCTGACAGTTGGGACCCCGAGGGTATGGAATGGGCTTCCACAGGAGGTGATAGAGGCCCCATCGGTGAGGGTGTTCAAGGATAGACTGGATGGGCACGTGGTGGGCATGTCATGAGCAGAGCTGGCTGGAGCCAGGGGTCAGACTAGATATCCCGGGAGGCCCCTTCTGACTTGCTCTGTTTCTATGTTTCTATGTTTACCAAGCTCTGGAGATCTGAATTCAGCCAACCCAGTCAGATGATGTCTGACCATTTGCCCATCAACCTTGAGCTGCCATTGTGCTCCTTCAGCTTGTACTTCCCCTTTGACAGGAATGTCATAGATCTTCTTTTGGGAGAAGACCAATCCAGAGTAGGAGCTGAGCACTTCTGCCTTTTCTCTCCCATGTGTTATCTTTTCTGCCATCCATCCTGAGCAGCCGAACCCCCGTTTCTTCCCTCTGTCTTTTACATTGGACACAATTGAAGAAGGCTTTTCTGTTGTTTTTAGTTCCCCACGCTAACCTCACTTCATTCCTAGCTTTAGCCTTCCTGACCCCTTGTGTGCTAGCTGCCTGTATTCCTCCTTTGTAGCCTGGCCTTCCTTCCCCTTTCTATACACATCCTTGTTTGTTTTCAAACTATCTCTAAGCTTGTTGTGAAGCCGCATGGGTGTCTTCTGTTGCCTTCTGCCCTTTTTCCTTGGTGGAATTTTAGGTATTTGTGCCTTTAGAATATTCAAAAATTTCCTATCCCCCTTGGACTCCTTTTCACATTGTAGTCACTTGCCATTGGACTTTGCTTAATGTTGTTCTGAGTTCATTACAATTGGCTTCCTTGAAATCCAGGATGCGTGTTTGGCTACTTTTGCCTTTTCCTTCCATTTGAATCAAAAATCCAAGTGTGACCTCTTCATTTTTCCCCGAGTTCCCACAGTTGCCACTTCACCTGCTGCATCTTCCCTGTTGTTCTATATTAGGTGAAGGACAGTCATTCCTCTTGTTTCTTCTTCCCTCTTCCGTTGGAGGAAGTCATCAGCAAGGCATACACTGTGCCTCCGCCTCCCTTCCTGTTCCTTGTTATTCCTGAACAGTTTATAACCTTCAACTGCTGACTCTCGGCCATGCCGTCTCAAGCTGAAAGGGATGAACTGCACTCCAGTGACGCATGTCCCACGCGCCAGGTCCTTTTACTGGCCGCTCTGGCTGACTGTTGGGCAAGGTGCCCACTTACTGAGAGTCGTTCACACTGGGATGGTGAGATGCAGGCGCAGGACCCTCCTCCTCCCTTGTTCCGCTCAGTCTGCTGTCATGATCCCATGACCAGGATATCTATCTCAAGTGATATCTAGGCTGCTTTGAGGGTGAAACCTGCTCGCCTTGCTTTTTGGGAATTTTGCCTGCAATGTCTAAGAAGAAAAAGCCGTGAGATCATACAGGAGTTAAATGAAAGAGCAAAGGCACCCTTTGCACACCAAAGCAGTTCCCAGGACAGGCTCCAGGCAATCTTGCTGATCCATAGTCAGGAGGGTAAACCAAACCCAAACCCTGCTTGGACCAGGCAGGCAGGTCCAGCTCCTGCGGGTCAACGGAGCTCAGCTTCCAAAAGCCCAGGTGTCATGACAAAGCATGACAAAGAGCAAAACTGAAACGGACATCATTGCTGCTGTCAATGGAAAGGGGCTGCCTGCAAGGCTCACCCTTCCACTAAGCCAACCGGTGCTGGGTGCAATGAAAAGATGGCCAGGAGCCAAGAAAGATGCTAGGCCTTCATTTTGACAGAAGAGCAGAAGAGTCTACAGCACCTGAAAGACTGGAGGCGTAAAGGTGAGTTATGCTGATTGGTAGCTCACCACTCCACCAAAGCAGGTGGTAATTTTTTAATCCCACCCTGAGGGGAGAGGCAATTTCCAGTGCCCCTTTCCCTCCACAGTCTCGATCCAAACAAAACCAAACACCACTTTGCAGAGGCATCAAATGCTCAGGAAGAGATGACAAACTGTTGCTATTTTTAGAGTGAATGGAAAATGGAAAGTTACATTCTGAGCAACTGCTTCCCACACCCACACAAATCTGGAGGAAGAAATGCTAGGGAATCATCTGCCTCCAGCCAAAAAGCACACCTCATCTCCTGAAAGAAAAAGAGGAGGGATGACGGGGCTCGGACACAGTGGCTACCCCGTCCTGCTCATCCAGCTTCACGGAACAGGCACACATGCCCTCCCCTCCGCCCAGCCGCCGGCTCCCTGCCTTCGCAATGAGGGCCTAGGCACCCCAAGCAAGGCTCCAATCACAGCAGCGGTGGGGGAGCGCCCAGCGCAGAGCAGGATTCTTGCGGCCGAGCAAGGCACCCGCACACTTGCGGCGAGAGGGAGGGGAACAGAGGGGAACCCTGATGGCTGACCCAGGAGGCCACGTTCGATTTCTAGCAGGGCAGATTCTGATGGGGAAGAAGGCAAAGCCCTCAGAGCCATCACAAAGGACTATCAAGCTCCCTGGCAGTGCGCAAACCAATGCATTGGCTTTCTCGTTCTTCCATCCTTCAGTTTGTTCCACCCTGCTTCCATATCTATTTGCAATATTTTTTTAGATAGTCCAGAAATTCATAAAAATGTTTATACACATGTCTCCTACTGGGTGTGAAAAAGATTTTCTTCTGGAAGTGCCTAGCAAATTGAGTAGGCTGCATTTTAATGCCGCTTTCCCTTATACAGAGCTCTTTAGGGTCATGCAGGGCCCACCACATCCTGGCCCCAAGGCCCTCTGAAGCCTGCTCAATTTGCTAGGCACATCCAGAAGAACCTTTTGCATCCACCAGGACTTAGCTCTAATGTTATAGAAGCTAATTCAGGTGAGGCAGTCAGAGCACAGCCTGGTCGTGTTTTCCTGGATCACTCCCAGCTGCTGCATCCTGACAATGCTGACAAGGACTTGGCACCCGCCTCCCCACCAGATCCGATCCTTGCCCCTCCTGGGTTATAGAGGTGGCAGGGAACAATGGCCTGGCCCAGGGAGGTGGCCAATGCCTCTTTACAGTTCCATGCCACTTGGACTATGAGCTGCTCAGGACACTCCTGAAGAAATTCTGTCCAGATCCAGAAGATACCAATAATTTTAGGCCAACAGCAAACATTTCTTGGTCAAGGTTCTTGACATGGGTGATGTCTGGGTGCTCTTGGATGAGAGTATCTCCATCATTTCAGTCAGGTTTGGCCTGGTTTGGTCACTCTGTACCTGAGTCAGGGGAGAAACAGGGAACTGCAACCTGGATTTTTAGTGGCTTCTGATACCATCAACAATGGTGTCCTTCTGGGGTGACCATCCAAGCTGGGAGCGCCACTCCTCTTTCAAGAGCCTGCCCCAAAGGTGGTGCTCAGCACTGCTGCTCAGCCCTGTGGATTTTCCAGCATGGAGCTCCTGAAGGGCCAGTGCACCATGCTATTCAGCACCTACATGAAACCACTGATGGGGTTATCCAGAGAATGGGAATGTGTGCTCATTCAGTATTCTGATGACACGCAGCTCCATTTTCCCTTTTCATCTTCAGCAGGGAAGGCTGCGGATGTGCGAAACCCATACCTTGCTGTGTCCCTGGACTGGATGAGAGCGAGTAAACGGAAATTCAGCCCAGACAAGCCTGAGCTGCTACTGGCAGGAGACTCCTCGCCAGCTCCTGGAGAGTGACTCCTGGAGTGTCCAGCTTGTTCTGGGTGGGGCTGAGCTCCTCCTGAAGTCTCCTCAGCACACCTCTCACTCGCAGCTCACGTGGCCTCAATGGCACAAAGTGCCTCTGCTGATGGCCCACACTTGCTCCCCTCAGGACTGGGACAGCCCGCAATCCGCGAGCTGTACTCTGGCAACCTCTCAGCTCGATTACTGCAATGCACCCTATGTGGGGCTGCCCTTAAGGACTGTTCAGGAGCTGTGGCTTGTGCAAAATGTGGCAACCGGAAACACATGCAATGCAGTAACGGGCCAGCAAGCCCAAATGTTTGTTGTTGTTGTTAGTCATGAAGTCGTGTCCGACCCATCGCGACCCCATGGACAGCATTCCTCCAGGCCTTCCTGTCCTCCACCATCCCCCGGAGTCCACTTAAGCTCACGCCAACTGCTTGAGAGACTCCATCCAGCCACCTCATCCTCTGCCATCCCCTCCTTCTTTTGCCATCTATTGTTCCCAGCATTAGACTCTTCTCCAGGGAGTCCTTCCTTCTCATGAGGTGGCCAAAGTAGTTGAGTTTCATCTTCAGGACCTGGCCTTCTAAAGAGCAGCCAGGGTTGATCTCCTCTAGGACTGACCAGTTTGATCGCCTTGCAGTCCAAGGGACTCGCAGGAGTCTCCTCCAGCACCACAATTCAAAGGCCTCAACC
>NW_025336010.1:583970-584739 GCF_004798865.1 Varanus komodoensis
AGGGACTCGCAGGAGTCTCCTCCAGCACCACAATTCAAAGGCCTCAATCCTTCGGTGCTCAGCCTTCCTTATGGTCCAGCTTTCACAGCCATACATTGCAACTGGAAAAACCATAGCCTTGACTATACGCACTTTTGTCAGCTGGGTGATGTCTCTGCTTTTTAGTATGCTGTCTAGATTTGCCATAGCTTTCCTCCCCAGGAGCAAGCATCTTTTAATTTCTTGACTGCAGTCCCCATCTACGGTGATCTTGGAGCCCAGGAAAATAAAATCTGTCACTACTTCCATTTCTTCCCCATCTATTTGCCAGGAAGTGAGAGGACCGGATGCCATGATCTTAGTTTTCTTCATGTTGAGTTTCAAGCCAACTTTTACACTCTCCTCCTTCACCTGCATCAAGAGGCTGTTTAGTTCCTCTTCACTTTCTTCTATTAGAGTGGTATCATCTGCATATCTGAGGCTGTTGATATTTCTCCCAGCAATCTTAATTCCAACTGGTAATTCATCTAGCCCCACCTTTCTCATGATGTGCTCTGCATTTAATTTAAATAGGTAGGGCAACAGTATACAGCCTTGCCAAACTCCTTTCTCAATTTTGAACCAATCAGTGGTTCCATGTCCAGTTCTCACTGTTGCTTCTTGACCCACATATAGGTTTCTCAAGAGACAAATAAGATGGTCTGGTACTCCCATCTCTTTAAGAACTTGCCGCAATTTGTTGTGATCCACACAATCAAAGGCTTTAGCATAGTCAATGAAGCAGTGAGAA